>NC_027755.1:1071829-1072211 GCF_000695525.1 Brassica oleracea var. oleracea
ATATTGATGGGCATTAAAACATATTATAATTTGGCTGAAGACTGTGTGGATGCGATTGCTGATTTTGTAAAAGGTATTATACCCGAGGAGAATGTAGCTCCTGGTTCATACTACGTGGTTCAGAAACTTGTAGCTGGTCTTGGTTTATCGTATCAGGTAATAGATGTATGCAGCGACAACTGCATGATTTATTAGAGGGCGGATGAACATCGGGTTACATGCAAATTTTGTAGGAAGCCTCGTTATAAAGATACAAGTGGAAGAGTTCCAGTGCCATATAAAAGGATGTGGTATTTTCCTTTGACGGAAAGGTTGCAGAGGTTGTATCTGTCTGAACGCACAGCGCAACCAATGAGATGGCATGCGGAGCACTCAACAGATG
>NC_027755.1:1073421-1075626 GCF_000695525.1 Brassica oleracea var. oleracea
AGGATATGCATTCACAACTCAGAAGAGGAGACGTTCGAGTACGACTTATGATGCTGGCGTTTGTTCTGCATCAGGAGATGATGTATACTACGGACATATACATGAGATTTTTGAAATCAAGTATCTGGGCATGGTTGGATTGCGCTGTACTGTTTTCTATTGTGATTGGCACGACAACACTCTAGATCGAGGTGTGAGAAGAGATGCATTTGGTGTTACATCAGTAAATTCGAGGCGAAATCTGCAATATTAAGATCCTTTCGTTCTTGGTTCTCAGGCCGATCAGGTAATTAAATGTTAATTATTCAGAATGATTCATCATCATGTGTATTAATTTACAATTTTACTAATAATGTTTTTAATGTTACAGGATTGTTATATCAAGTACCCCCGGGTAAGGAACAAAGATGATCCATGGGTTACTGTTACAAGACTCAACCCGAGAGGCCGAGTTCAGAGAAGTTCTGAAAGACCCACTACAACCAAGCACATCCGGCATAAGTGCAGCAGGAGATTTAGCTGGAGTTGGCCTTGTAGTCGATTTAACCGACTTCGGAGAGGAAGCCGTCGTTCACGTAGATGATGAACCAGTGATTGGAGAGTTTCACCAAGATCCAGATTCAGATTCATCTGGTGATGATGACTCGGAAACAGACTAGCATCGACTTTTAAAAAAAAATAAATAGAAATACCGAGGAAATTCCGAGGGAAGATAGGGTTTCCTCGGAATAGACTAGCATTTTTTTTTCATTTAAATACCGAGGAAATACCGAGGGAAGTTAGATTTTCCTCTGAATTTCCTCGGAACAGACCTTGATTTAGGGATTTGATTATAGAGTCTATTTCCTCGGAATATTCCGACGGAATTCCGAGGAAGATAGGGGTTTCCTCGGAATCTCCTCGGTATATTCTGAGAAAATTCTGAGGAACTTGGGGTTTCCTCGGAATCTCCTCGGTATATTCCGAGGAAATTCCGAGGAACTTGGGGTTCTTAACCGAAAACAACATTTTGCAGATTGAATAACACGTATATAACCTTCATTAAGTGTCTTAACCAGATTATGAAGTTAAACTTGGGTGTTTTACCCAATAACAAACACTTTTACGATTGCATGAACGAAAACCACACAACATAAGAGAAACACTTATACACTTTAATAAACGGTAAAAGGAATACTTACAATTATTTTTGAAATTTTGTTATTTCATGGTTTATGATCATCTATACGAAGAATCCAGCAATGGTATGCAAATCAATTGTATAAGAAATGAAATACGGCAAAAAAAATCGATGTTTTGAAACCACAAACCCTTTTTCCTCGGAGTTTCCTCGGAATATTCTGACGGAATTCCGAGGAAGATAAGGGTTTCCTCGAAATTCCCTCGGAATATTCCTAGGAAATTGTTTCCTCGGAATTCCCTCGGAAAATTCCGAGGAAATTCCGAGGAACTAAGGGTTTTTCACCGGGTAAACCAAGCCGCCAAATATTTCGCGAAAATTGAATTAATTGTTTCCGAGGAAATTCCGACGGAATTATTTAGTTATTCCGAGGAAATTCCGACAGAATTATTTAATTATTCCGAGGAAATTCTGACGGACATTTTCCGTCGGACGCCTCATTTTATTAGGTCGAACCATATCTTCTTCCCCATTTCTCTCTTCCTCTCTCTCTCCGCCGACCAGCTCCGCCTCACTCTCTCTCTCTCTCTCGCGATTCCTCTCTGACTCACGCTCTCTCTCCACCGAATCCAGCTCCGCCTCATGCTCTCTCTCCGCCTCACGCTCTCTCTCCGTCCGAGCGCCTCCTCTCTCTCCGCCCGAGCGCCTCCTCTCTCGCCTCACGCTGAGCGCCGCCTCTCCGCCTCACGCCGAGCGCCGCCTCTCCGCCTCCTCCCCATTTCAATCACTTATCATGTATGAACCATATCTCACTCTCTTAGGTTAGATTATGGAATGATATTAATAGATTTTTGTTAGGGTGAATGATAGGATTGTGTAAAATCGAGTTTGACTATGGTATTCACCTGATTTGGAATTTTTTTTAGTTTTTATTAATTTTGTGGTTATAAAAATCTAATTGATAATTGTGTATATATAATATGAAAACGTTTTTTGTATATAACATCTATTTTTTAGTTATTAAAACTATTTTTTTAAAATTATTAAACTATTTTTTATTTATTAAAACTATTTGTTGTAATTAT
>NC_027755.1:1075748-1076232 GCF_000695525.1 Brassica oleracea var. oleracea
TTATTAAAACTATTTTTTGTAATTATTAAACTATTTTATATTTATTGAAAACTATTTTTTGTAATTAATAACCATTTTTAATTTATTAAAACTATTTTTTGTAATTATTAAACTATTTTTAATTTATTAAAAACTATTTTTCTAATTATTAAACTTTTTTTTATTTATTAAAACTATTTTTTGTAACTATTAAACTATTTTTAATTATGTTTTTTTAATTTATTAAAATTATTAGAACTAATTTTTAAATATGTTTTTTTTAATTTACAGGTCTACTGATGATCAGACCCGGCCTCGACAGCGTCGTGGTCGTGGTGGTACGGGGAGCCAGTCTCGGGATTCCACCCACATTCACATTCAGGATTTTGCTTCGCCCCACAGCTCCTACCATACATCTCCCTCTCTCGCTCCCGCTGCTGCTCCTCTCGCTCCCGCCGCTGCTCCTCCGGGTCCTCCGGGAGTGATGAGTGTTGCGGAGTTGGTT
>NC_027755.1:1077196-1088420 GCF_000695525.1 Brassica oleracea var. oleracea
GGTTTGGGTCGTCGCACCCGGTCGGTTCCTCCTTCTTCTGCACCACCGCCCTTTGTTGATCCAGAAGTACTTACGGCTCAGTTGAAGGACAAAGATGATCGCATATCTTTGTTGGAGACCCATATAGCGGCTCAGTAGGCGGGCTATGAGGCACAGAAGAGGCTGAACCAGTAAATGATGGAGATGATGCAGAGGATGTACCCGAACGAGGTGTTCCCGAACGTGGACGACCCGTAGTTTTCTTTTTTTTCAAAAACTCGGAATGTTTTATTTTTATTTGTACAAGTTTGAATATTATCTAATATGTTTTATTCTATTTTAATTTTAATTTTATATTTTCGAATTTAAATTTCAAAAATTTTATTTATTTAAAAAATTATTTATTTTTGAAATTCCGAGGAAATGAACCCTCGGAAATTTCTGACGAACGTTTCACATTTCCTCGGAATATACCGAGGGACAAATTCCTCGGAATATACCAACGGACACATTCCTCGGAATTTTCCGAGGGCTCCGTTCTTCGGAATTTCCCGATGAAGATTCCGAGGAACATTCCTCGGAATATACCGACGGACACATTCCTCGGAATTTTCCGAGAGCTCCGTTCCTCAGAATTTCCCGATGAAGATTCCGAGGAACATTTCGTCGGAACTTCCGAGGACTGTAACATCGGAAAGTCCATCGAAATATCCCGAGGAAGTTCTCCCTCGGTATATTCCGAGGACCTTTCCGACGAACTGGTGGTCCTCGGAGGTTCCTCAGAAATTCAATTCCTCGAAATTTCGTCGGAAATTTCCAAGGAATTTTCGAGGAAAAATAAATTTCCGAGGAGTTATTTCCGAGGACTTGTTTCGTCGGTATGTCGTTGAAATAACGTTATTCCGACGACATACCGACAAATTTTTTCCTCGGTATGCCGCTATTTTCTTGTAGTGTCAGGTTTGGAGAGAGAAATTTCAGGTGCGTGAGGTGCGTGTTTTTTCCAGTAGGAATAATTGTAATGAAATGTAGTTTGACGTCCAAAAAAAGATATTTAGTATTCTACTGATAAAGGGTGTAAGAGAACTCATGTTCAGATTTCTTCAAATGTTCATATATCGTGATAAACATAGAGAGTGTGCAGATTCCGCAAACGTTGATTACTGACTCATGAATTTTTAAAAATTAAAGTGAAAATATACAATAGTGGAGAAAATTATAGAAGAAAGAGAGAAGTGATGAGATATATCAATATTTATGGTGCAATACATATTTTGACAACAATCAGAGCCGTGCTTACATGAGAAAAAAATAAACATTGGCTTAGGGCACTTCTTGGTTATGTAGTATTCTACTGATAAAGGGTGTAATTAATGACCCACACTGAGCCATTGCAAAATGTTTGTTTCTTGGTTAGGGATGAGTACGCTCTCTATTTTTTTTTCACATTTTGTAATGGCTGAGTGTGTATCATTATTTTAAATTATATCATTTGTGTCGCACAAGCTTGCTTGGGATCATGTCTCAAAAAGACATCTCAATCAAACATGTTTTGTAACAATCCATTTATTCGAGTCGATGCATATATAATAAAGTTTTGTGTGTGTCAAATGAAACTGATAAACAAAATGTTTGGCTAAAATTTTACATATTTAACCATTTTCATATTTTTCATAACAAGTTTTTTAATATTTTTGATAGAACAATTGCTGGGAGATTCTCCAAAGATGATTCAATCATACGTGTTTTGTTTTTGTTTTCGGTCAAGTTACCATTATTCAAGGTATATAGGATATGTAGTATTCAATTACACATGTCATGGAGTGTAACTCTATCTTTTACAATGAAATGTAGTTTGTCCAAAACAGGATACGTAGTATTCAAGAAATTCTTGAGTTTATGGTTGCTCAGCATACGAACTAGATAATTAACCCAACTAAGGGATTTAGATTTGATAATCCTTTGTGTGATCTGCTTCGCTCAATCCAGAGATTCGAAGAATTGCTTGAGACCGATTTTATGTTTCGATGAATTGAATCGAATCAAGAACAAAAGTTTTAGAGAAATCTCTATTTTATTAAAACATGTCAAAAGCTCCCTTAAATGAAAGAATACAAAAATTATAAATAAGAATTTCATCTAGGGTTTGCAATCTAAAAAGATAAAATAAAAAGAAAATAATAAACTTAATAAAAATAAGAAAAACCACTAAAAATCTAAAGTTTAATTGTAATATTGATTTTCTTGCAGTCCAAACATGATGACGTTGCATCAGGTCCCTCTGGGTTGGAAAGATTTGACCTCAAATCGAAATGGTGTTGTTGGTGATGCAAATAGAGACTTTGTATCCATTGATAGCACCTCCCAACCCAACTTTCTTGATGCAAAAATAACCTTATGTTGACGAGAACATATCTTGATATTGTACATTAGACCAGAGTTTGGACTTAGCACAACTCCATTTTCCCTCGTGAAATATACAAAAAGTTGGCTTCATTGAGATTAACAATAGCTTCGTCTCTCTCGATATTGCATGTAATATGGACCAATAGCTGGCTGTCGTCCCACTACTATATGAAACCATATATCGCCAGAGGAAGTCCCAACCAATAGCTAGTTCACACTCTTGTTCAAGAACTAAAAGAGTCTTACAACAAAAGAGATTATTGCCTGATACCGAGACGTAAACGGTGTCGCAAATGAGAAATCACAAAAGACGTGCTTGTAAAAGGAGTCCATCACCACCTTCGTACCAACTGTACTCAAAGCCACGTTTTTCCCATAATGGAGCAAAACATCGTTCAGGGAAAGTACAGCAAACAAACTCACATGCAACATCTCTAAATATCCACAGGGAAAGTCCACACTCCAACTCAACTGGGACCACATGAAGAAGACCAACAAAGAACTTAAAAACCCATGGTGGCCACAAATACTTTGTTTTTCCTTTTTCATCGTAGACAAAATCCACGAAGACACCACAATGCAACATGTTACATCCAACAAAAAACCACAAAAAGAAACCTTTGTTCTGCCATAAAATGCCTTTCTAACGACATTACTGAATGCAAACACACCATCCACTCGATGTGTAGAATGCACTCTAGTCCACGACGAAAAGCTACTTCTTGTTGAAGAAGAGTAAGTATTTGACAGCGGCTCAAAATCAAGGCTTTCCGCATAATGATAGCATGATTATCGGGTGAAACCCTTTTTCGGTTTCTAAGAATTTTTTTTATTTTATTTTTATTTTATCTGATTAAAAAAAAAAAATTAAAAATGGAACCAACCGCGGGCCACCACGTGTCATAGAGCCCGCAAAATAGTGTAAACCGAAATCGTTCCTTATCTTGCGACCTATGAAGCCAGTTTTAAACAAAACCGCGGGTCGCGTTAAAATGGTCTGAGTATATCACTGAAGAAACCTATGACAACAACCAGGCCTAACCAATGAAGAAGAATGCGAGCTGTTTGTTGATGTCGTCTCGCTGAAGAAAACTCAACAAATATTTCTGTACTCTGATATCGCCATGGTAACAATGCAGAACACCAACACCCCACTGGCCACTGGTACAACAAAACTCACCACTGAACCGATGAAGTAAAAACAATGAAATACATCCACAGGTCAACTCGACATAGAGAGAAGTCTGATCATGCAAAACCTTTAAACTGAGACACTTCAAGCCCTACATCAGATTGGATATTCTTGAACTCTCCTCGCTTGCCATGTTCTTGCTCTCTGATTGGATTTTCGCGGCGGAATCGAGCAAGCTTAATGATGATCAAGTGAAAGACAAGAGTAACATCGACTTTTTTCTCAACCGTTTGCTCGCGTTTAGGAAGCCGCGGTGGACGACGATGCATGCATGCAAAGGAAACCGTACGCACGAGGTGCTTACGACGCCGTTTTTGTTGCGGAGATGGTCAGGTGTGTTGTAACAGACATGAGAAGGAACAGATGCGGAAACAGATGAATAAAAGCGATGTAATTACGACACATATATTTAACGTGGTTCACCCCTAGGGCTACGTCCACGGACAAAGAGAGATCTTATTATTGGAGGCGATATTGAGCTTACAAAGTGCAAGTTTAGGGTTACTTCGAATACAAGATATATATAGTAGCATCCCGTATCTAAAACCCTAAACTTTATAAACTCATGGGCCTAAACCCACGATCAGATGTAATATCCATAATAACTTGATGCAACGCTCTTGTTGCAACCGAGTCGGTATGATGTACGTGATGTAACATCCATCGCCTAGATGTAACATCCAGATTCAAGGCATATCAACAAATCTCCACCTTGACTTCAATCCTCCCTATAACAGATGTACCAGATACACCTTCAAGTGCCAGATGTACCAGATGCGTTTCTCTGCGCCAGATGTACCAGATGCGCCATCAGCGCCAGATGTACAAGAAGCACTTTCAAGTGCCAGATGCACCATTAACGCCAAATATACCAGATGCATTCTTCAACGCCAAATGTACCATCACTCTCTTTGCCTCAGATGTCCCTTCGGACCAGATGTGTTGCTATGACAAACCAGACCCCCTTTAACGGCCAGATGCTCAACTAGAACCAGATGTTCGTCATCAGCCGGATGTCCCAACGGACTAGATGCCCCAACAGACCAGATGTCCCAACGGACCAGACGCCCCAGCGTGCCAAACGTCCCAATGGACCAAACGTCCCAACGGACTAGATGCCCCAACGGGCCGAATGTCCCAACGGACCAGACGTCCCAACGGACCAGATATCCTTGCGGACCAGATGTCCTTGAGGACCAGATGCCCCAACGGACAAGATGGCCCAACGGGGCAGATGTTCCAACGGACCAGATGCCCCAACAGGCCAGATGCCCCTTCGGGCGAGATGCTCCTTCGGGCGAGATGCCCCAACGGGCTAAACCATACACTTGGTGAGATGAACATTTGCAGTGCACAAAATACTGATAGGTTCATCTGAAGACATCACGAACCTTGTCAACACCTCATTAATGTAGGCCTTCTGTGACAAGAACAACTCCTTCTCCCTATCTCTGAAGATCTCCATCCCTAGAATCTTCTTTGCTGCACCCAAGTCCTTCATCTCAACTTCCGAACCCAAAAGCTCAAGCTTCTCGATGTCACACTTCTCTTCAGCTAACAACATGTCATCCACGTAGAGTACCAAACAGATGAACGTCACATCCTTTAACTTACTCACACAGACACACCAATCATGAGGACTTCAGATGTAGCCCAACTTGATTATATAGTTGTCGAATCTCGTGTACCATCGTCTGGGAGACTGCTTAAATCCAGAAAGTGACTTCTGAAATGTATGTTAAACTCTCTTTCATGGTATATGGGAATTGTTATATTTTTTTTTATCAATCAATTTAGTAAAACTTCATAATACTCCCTAAATCGGTGGAATAACCACTATAAAATCACTGTTCTCTTGAAGAACGGAGACAACAAAGGCTCCAAACCTCTTTCAACATCATCATATGTTAGTGCATGATGCAACTATGCATTAAAACAATATTTATATATTATTTGAAATTTTCTCAAAATCTATGTGTTAACTAACCCAACGAAAATATTGAGTTTTGCGTTAAAAGCTCTCTATATACTGAAGCCTAAACTTTTTAGTGTTGTTTTAAAATTTTTAACCACATTCTACATTTGTATAAATGTATGTTAAACTCTCTTTCATGGTACATGAACATCGTTCAATTTTTTTTATATATTAATTTAGTAAACGTCATATACTACCTAAATTAGTGGACTAACCATTATAAAATTGCTATTTTCTAGAGATATGGAGACAAAAAAAGGTTTCAAACCTCTTTGACCATCATCATATATTAGTACAGGAGGCAATAATGCATTAAAGCAATATTGTTATATTTTTTGAATTTTTTTTCAAAATCTCTGTGTTCCCTACGAAAATATTAAGTTTTGCATTAAACGCTCTATATACTGAAGCCTAAACTTTTTAGTGTTGTTTTAAAATTTTTAACGACATTCTACATTTGTAATAATGTATTTTAAACCCTCTTTCATGGTATATGGGTGTAACACCCCCGAACCGGTTTTAGACATTGGTCAACCATTCAGGCAACAATCAAACAAGAACATGCCCGAACGACCTTCCTCTGCCAAGTCCGGAAGTGTCACAACGGGTTTAGAATAGACTTTCCAAGTCACAAAACATAATTCTGTAACCCAGAATATCCATTCAAACTCGTTTCCTCTAATCTTCGGCCTGAGGCTTTGCAACCCGTACCGAATCATAGAGTTGTGTTAGGTTAGACTAACCTAATATCAGATTCAACCCGTCACGATAAAACATGAAGTTCACAAGCCCAAAATATTATACATAGGGTCCATGGACGCAGTCGAGACGTCGGCACTCGGGAATCGCCCGGTCACGGTCCTCAATCGGAATCGCCGTGCCCCGGTCCTCTATCGGACTCGCCGGGGGCTGTCAAATCCACGTGTGACACTCGGCCTTGGTGATCAAGCCAAGTTAAACCGAGCCCACCATTTTCCGGACCTCAACCGGCTTAGTGGTACCATTTGAGGAAGCAATGACCTGCAAACTACTACTAGAACCACCACGAGTTTCTCACACAACAGTACCAACACGAGGTACATACAATAACAACATATAATAATCACACAATCACAATAACCCGGGTGCTTAGACTAGTTTTGCTATCCACTTAGCCCAGATATCGTCTCAAGCCTCGGATCCACAAACTGACACCTAGACCGGTCTGGCTATCCTAGCTAGGAAGCCGTCTCCGATGTCAGGAACCTGCATTAAAAATTCGTTAACAAACAATTAACCGTGACTCACAGTGATTGACCGATGTGGCTTGACTTTTTGATTCCGAAAGCTGACCAAATCTTTTTTATCCCCTCCAAATCTTCGTCTTGATTATGTGCCGTTAATCCCGTAATATTGTAACACGTCTTGCTTTTCCCGGCAATCCTCTAACTATCCTTCTTATTTTTTCTATTTTTATTCTTTTCTTTTTCTCTTATTCTTTTCTTCTCTTCCTCTTCCTTTTTTTTCTTCTTTCTTTGCTCACGTTGAGTTGGTGGAGAAAATGAAGGATGTTGACTTCCTTTTATAGTTAAACAAGATGTATGAGATGGTGACAAGTATCACACTCACCTCCTCCCATTTTTGGCCACGTTCCCAATACAATGACTAAGTCATTTGCTTCCTCTCCAAATTGGCCACGTGATCAATATAAACCTGAGTAAGCACATTGTTTACTTTCTTTCTTTCTTGATAAGCCACGTATCTCACTTCTCTTCTCCTCTTTGACCACGTGGTGATGACAAAGCCATGCTGTACGATTCATTCTCCTTTCTTTTAATGCATCGATCACTTCTCGTCTTTACTTTCATATTTTTGTCTCCACAAAAATTTATTTTCAAAAAATAAATTACGAACTCGTAATAAATTCTTCAAAATAAATTTATTTGAATTATTTATTTAAAAATATTTTTTTCTCAGAAAGACGGGATATTACACCATCTTTAGCGGTACGGTGGAGCAACTACAACTTATCCAAATTTTCTAGATGGGAATCTTTGGTTCCTGACCCAAAACCAGTTTGATGGAGAGAATTCTTAATCACTCTTTGGCATTATGCGAATAAATGCTGCCGCATCTTAAATATGAACATTAGCTACAACATGTTCATCATGTCTCTCAACATGCATAAAATAATTATCAATGGTTTTTGAATTCACCAGTTTTACCAATTAGTCTTGCAAACATCTGGTTGCGTTTATGACAAGGATACATACGACCTTCTCGTCGATGCATTAACATATGATGGATGATCAGTCCACCAGTGGGTGATCAAGCCCACAAACATGTCTTTGTTTAAATAAGTTCTAAATCTATTTGACTGCTGAAAACCGTATTCTTATATTGCCTTGTAAACAGCATATAGTAGATCATTCGTAAGAATCTTCTGGTTCTTCAACGAATATGCATATGATTATCTTTCGCATCATTACTAAACCGGGATGGCATAACCGGTTTGCCAAACATTACATTTTTGGTAAACTTCTGGTTTACTATTACATTTATCTCCATTTTCTAATCATTGTGTAGTACAATACAATAGTGCCTTGGGTAATACTTGTGATTCATGGTATTCAAGATTTCTCTTTACTTATTGTCTCAATATTTTATAGATGTACAATCCCTTGGTTTTATTTTATAAATGACTCTTCAAGTCTATATCCAGTGTGAACATACTTATGGATGTTCCACATATATACTAGGGATGTGAGATTCTCTAATTATTCCCCTCGAGATGATAACACTGCATTTTTGTCAATCTCGAAGTGAATCTCAACTAAAAATCAACAACATACCCAACTTAAGGTCATGTGTTACATCTTAAATCCTTTTGATCTTTGAGACTTGAGAAAGTATAAGTTTCATTCCCATAGACATACATGTATATGCTCTTTTAGAGCTTCCAATAATCTTGATACTACAAGACATTGTACTCACACTAGTTTCTTTCATTATAAAGTCAGAGAAATATCTCTTATTTGCTACCATACTTATTTTCTCACTTCTTGTGAGAATATTTTTCTTGAGAGAAACTCATTGGGATCTACTTTGACCATATACATATCCACATTAACGTCTACGACGACTTTTGTAGCCACTTCCTTAGAAAACAATGTGGTCTTTCATTTTTCAAATATAATATCATATTTTATTCAAGAAAATATATATAATCAACTAGAAGTGATTTAAGCTTAAAAATCTATATATATAATGGTAATGATAATAATAATCAAATTATATAAAAAGATGTATTAACAGATGTATCTTATTATATCAAGAAATAAATACCTATAGTAATTATTTTATTAGCTAAATTCTTAATTTCATGCTATTTAACAAATCAATCGATTTATTAAATAAATTTCATGTTACATGTATTAACTTTCATGTAAATTATTTTACCTAATAAAAATTTAGTTAACCTTGTAAAGCATGAAAATAAAAATACTTATCTTAGCAAAGAAAAATTGCAGTGAATACGAAGCATGAGATAGTGTTGTTTCATTGCTTGCACTCCTCAAATATTATCATCCATGTATCTCATCTGTTAATCCTAAATCATTTGAGATTTTGCTTACAACCATAGGTTATAGCCATCATTGTTAGTAAATAAAATTATATGGTTGCACAAAATTTTATCAAACAAAGAACCAACAACTAAACCGGTAAATACCAAATCGATTGTATCAAACAATAGCACACATATTTTAGTAGTCTAAAATAAGATAGAAACTATAAACATGTGCCAGGATAGATAATATATTACTTAATAAATATAACTCATTCATATGATGAAATCAACGTTTCCGAATTAGATAATTATAAATTCACCAACTTTAGTTAACTAATATTGAAATAATAGGTGTGATCTAAGAATAAGCTAACCATCAAAATCAATCAGATCATATTAAACTAATGGAGCATAATCGACAACACAATTTCCGAATCAGATACTAACCGGATCAAACCACAAATTAAAATCTCACAAAGTTTGCATTAATTAAACAGAAGACATGTCCATGACAAAACGTTTTGCAATTAAATATGATCTTGTTATCTATATATTTAGATATAAATTGCAAACATTAGCAAGCCAGTCAGATCGTTACTACTAATTAGGTTTTAGACAAATAATGATGATGAGTATATTATTGAATTCTTTCGTTAGTGTTGACAATTTTAAAACCAGCAAGATTGACTTTATAAAGTAACTTAGTAGTATTCCGGTGTTACGCGCCGGATTCGTATGTTTTGTTCGAATGTGAAATATTTTTATGCGGTTTAGAAAATATGATTAAAATGAAATCATAGAAAAATGTAAGCTATTCCGCTTGATTTTCATGGGATCGTAATTCTATTAGTCAGAGCATACCTTGTCAAGGCCAAAGCTGCAGATTGAACCCCATTAGTTTGGTGGATTTAATAAAAAATATTTGTTTTGATTGTATATATTATTTTGGTTTCCACCATTTTCTTTTTAATTCTCTTTAACTTATGTTTAGTAGTAAAAAGGTCAGTGTAGTTCATTGTAATATTTTTTATTTGTGAAATATATAAAATTTAAATTTCCTACTTTTTTGTTCTTATGCATTTTTTTCTTTTATTCTGAAAATTTATATACTTTGAGTTATATTTTATTTTTATTTTTATTGTTTATTTTTTATATTATATATTTTTATTATGTATTAATCTTTAACTATGGTTATTAACATTTTTCTTGTTAATTCCTTAATTCCTTTAACCTTGATTTTGCTTACCAAATGAACATTTTTTCATGCTATTCATTTTTTTTATTGATTTGGATTTTATAAAACATGTTAAGCAATATTATAAATGAATTTCTCTTCTTTTAGTTTTTATTGATTTCATATTTATTTTATTAAGTATTTTGTCTAAATTTATTATTTTTTAACTAAGCTTTTCACCAAGCTCAAGTTATGATTGTCACAAAATAATCATTTTTGTTTGTGTTAAGATTTGAGAGAAGATTTGTGAGAATGTGTTGTGTATTTCTTATTGCTTACACCACTATATATAGTGGTTCATACAAGGTGGAGTCAAAGGGATAATTGATTACAAAGATACTCTACATAATGACATGGTCAAACTCATAAAGAAATAAGGTTGAATGGGTCTTCCATGTGGCTGGGTGTAAACCCCCAATGGACTCCAGTCTTGAACTTGTATGGTCTAGGTTATGGACCATCCACTTCATGATTCATAACACGCCCCCTTGGATGCCATAACCATATAGGGTTTGTAACATGCTAATGTTGCCTCATTAAAACCTCTCCCGGAAAACCCAAAACCCAATGTGGTAAAAAGGGAAACCAGAGAAAGGAAAAAGAGTACAACACACATTACTCCCCCTGATTTGGACATCACTGAAGGTCCTTGAGTCTACGCGTGCCAATCTTGTTGCGTGAACTTCCTGAATGTGCAAGAGGGAAATGATTTGGTGAAGAGGTCGGCTGAGTTTTCACTAGACCGGATCTGAAGGACGTTGACCTCTCCAGCTTTCTGCAACTCATGGGTAAAGAAGAACTTGGGTAGAATATGTTTGGTTCGGTCACCTTTGATATACCCGTCTTTGAGTTGAGCAATGCAAGCTGCATTATCTTCATATATGATGGTCG
>NC_027755.1:1089968-1090957 GCF_000695525.1 Brassica oleracea var. oleracea
ATGTATCATGGGATTTGTCCTCACTCCCCCTCATGAACATACTCAAATTCGTGGTGCTTGGGACAATAAATTCTCTTGTGCATAGATATATTGCACACACGTGAGATCTTATGGGATAACATTTGTGCCCTTTTAAATATTTGCATCATAGTCCGAATGGCTAAGTATGGTAATGCCATTTAAGTGATAAATTTCGTGGGTTAATCAAACATGATTGCCCTCACTATTTTCCTAATATCATATTGATCACTAGATCAATAGAGAATGTAGTCTCGACCACTTAGACGATTTTAATTTAGGTACTCTTATTCCCTTTTGTCCATTGTTGGAAACCATTTTTCTTCTTAATTCAATGGACCTTATAGGGTGAATATAATGCCATTTAGGCAAAGCCTTGGTCGAGCTTCTTTTCCTTTCTTTCAAGGAATGTCCAGTTGAGTTCAAGAGTAATTTATAACTGAGCCTGGATGGCAGAGCATGTCGTGCCATTTGTCAAAAGCTTCTTTGAACTCTTTGGAAAAGTGAGTTGGGGTATTAATCCTCAATCATATTTATCTTGGCACAATAAAGGCATATAGATATAGTTTCTTATCAAACAACAGTTTGAATAAGACAATCATGAACTCAAAGTAATTCATTTTATTAATGAAGTCGTGTATAAAGCAAAGTATCAAAGCAATTCATGAAACATAAACTCAGGAAACATGAAAATGAGAATGTCAAAAGACAATTATATAATATGGCCTTCAATGTGTTGCCATATGGCGCTCAACTTCAGCTTCATCAGCTATAGGAGGCCTCATCTCATTATTCTTTAGCTCAATGTATCTTTTCTGAAGCTTGTCAAATCTGCTGATGGTATCTTTGATTTTCTGCCTTTTTTGTTCAGAAGCCAAAAGATATGACAAAAGGTCATTATAAGTGGTGAACTTCTTAGCCGTGTGTAGCAACAGCACATCCTTTGGATGGAATGTGGAGTAGGTCTTATA
>NC_027755.1:1093739-1102861 GCF_000695525.1 Brassica oleracea var. oleracea
ATTTTCAGTCCGTGGAATATGGATGTGGCGGGTTATGGTTTCCCGCTTGTTCCTCAGTTGAATCAGTCTTCTTTCCTAATATTTCCTCCTATATGGAGTGAATTGGATGAACATGTTTCGTTGGTATTGCAAGGATCTTCCTCCCATCGAATGCTCTCTGCGTATGGTGCAGTGTGTGTGGTCTTACGGGTTACACTAGATGCGATCTTTGAAGAAGCTTATGACATTGTTGTGATACAATTTCATATGGTTTTTTTTTATGATTTGTATCGCCATTTTATCCCTTATGTTATTGTTGTTGTCTGCTTGGAGCTTAATAGCCCCTTTGTATCCTCCTCCTCTGTTGGAGCTTAGACATATTTAAGATTAATGCAAGTATGGTTTGATCAAAAAAAAAAAAAGAAATATTTTTAGCAGAGATTTTCAACCTGGAAATTTAAGTGGTAAACCATTATAAGTTTGAACAGTCTGGTTCTCATTATTAAAGGTGGTTTTGATGCCTTTTATTTTCCCACAAATTGTCTAAGCGAAACAGTGGAAACAATGGTAGAGAAAGAATGTGTGAAAGAAACAGCGAAATTAATATAGGTAATACTTGAAAAGGATGGAAATAAAATCAGACCTGGAAAAAAAATCTGTGTTGGTGTTGGCCAATACCATAAGGTGTTCGTAATTGCAAAACCCAAAACTCTCCACGGGAATCGGTTTCAGCGACCTCAACAAACACGGTTTGCTCAGTAAATCTAATAGAAACATGGATTTCTCCAAACAGGAAGTAAGGGTTTCTCATTCATATGAAATACAAAACATTAAGCTAGATACTTCATTTTTTTTAAGGTGTTGAATAGTTGCACATTAATTGATTCCTGGATTTGTCTATCCTGAGAAGAAAAAAGAATATAACATTGATTTACTGCAAATAAAAATAGGAACCATCATAAGCATATCAATACCCATCAGCTCACCTCTTTTCATTACTTTATTGGCTTCCGAGAAACACATACGAATCTTGCCTGAACTGACTGTTTATAGCCGCCTGACTCAAATCAGAGAAATAAAACTGAGAAATTGCCAACTATCGTCCATTAAAAGAGAACATGAGCGATATATTTTTAGGTTTTATGAAAGTAAGGGAATTGCAGGGGGCTCTCAGAAGGTGTAGATATACACAAAATTAAGCTTTAAAATGTGTAATTAAAGAAGCAATGAAGAGGGGTGGTTGTGAGTTTAGTGGGATAACGTGATTGAAGGTCATAACTACATCGTTACATCGCCGGAGAAGGTGAAAGAGAATCGGTAGGCCTACAGTTTCTAAGAGATGAAAAGGATTATGGTTAAACCGGGCTACAACTTAAAAGCCTAGTTAAAATTAGTATAACAGTAATATAAAGACAAATTAAACGAAGTCCAAACGGAAAATAAATATTTATTAAAACAAAGACAAAACAATAGGCCTAGCCTGCTAGAAATAACAAAAGCATTCAAAATCAGAAAATACTTAAGGTGCCACGTGGCAGAAAATGCTCCAAACTTCTTGCTGATGTGGACACCTTAAGGAGAGACAAAAGTATCCTTTATTGTATAAGATGTCTCGGTGGCTAGCTTCCTATACATAGTGTTTATTCAAGTTGTTACAGGGGTAATATACCGTTTGGCTTATATGTTTATTTCATCCAGTCATGACTTATAAAAAGAAAGGTATAATTATTAGTAGTTCGGTAATATAACTAGAATATTACTATTGTTTATAAACATTGGGGACTAGAATATTACTGTTGTTTATAAACATTGGGGATGTAGCTCAGATGGTAGAGCGCTCGCTTAGCATGCGAGAGGTACGGGGATCGATACCCCGCATCTCCATATCTTTTTAGTCCTTTTTTCGACTCGTCCATAAGTGGCCTCTTAAGTAACAAGCAACTCAGATACCTTTTTGGGCCTAGTTAAAATCCGGACAGCCCAACGTTTTTGCTTTTGACTCGTAGTCTTTTTTTTTTTTTTTTGAGATCAAACTGACTAGTCTTTTTTCTACAATTCTTATACTTTTTGTAGTAGCTTCACATCAGATTTGGTGGTAGATCATGAAGATTAAATTGAAAACGAAATCCAGGATTTAGAACAATCAACTTATAAACAAACACACATGGGAACAAGGATATGGATCTGACAGTTGCAAAGAAACAAGGCAATGCTTACTAATTACATCTGAATCACAAAGTGATTTTACGTTCAAAAGAAGAAGAAGAGAAACAAATCTAAGTTAAAATGTAAAGAGCATATCAACACCAAGACAGACTTCTATTTTTTTTTTGCACTTTACAGAGAAATGCTAGGAAAAAAAAAGACAATGTTAAATAAAGGCTTCTCCTTTCTTCTTGATTAGCTTTGTGGATTTGACTGTTGGGTATCTAGTTGCTGCTCTTGATCTGGTTGAGGAACAGAAACACCACCACCACCACCACCATTCATTCTAGCTCGAGCTTCAGCAAACATTCTCTGTTGTTCCGCTGCCGCTTCCTCCTCCGTCATCTCTGCTCCGCTGTTCATCTTCACACTCCTCTGCGAATCTTGCTGCACCACAATTTTACAAAACACCAAAATTCAGAGATATTTTTTTTTTTTCAGGTTCTGGCATTAAAGCAACTCGGACAATGGAGGGAACTTTTACCATGGTTTCGTATCGATGCTGCTCATAAGCAGCGTAGACTTCTTCAACGTATTCCCCAAAGCCAAGAACCTGAAGCGCTTTGAGTACATGCTCAGGCGCGATCGTTCGCTTATCCTCTTTGTTACAGACTTCATTAGACTCTGACGATATAAGATTAATGAACTCTGCGATAACACAAAGATTAGCAGCAGCATATACATAATGATATAGATTTTCTTAAGATTATCATAAAAGACTTGATCGTATTACCAACACAACACTCGATGAGAAGATCTTGAGCATCTCTAGCAACACGAACATCTGCTGGTAACATCTCCTTTATTATTTTAGTCATCGTAGCTGAGAAACATCACAAGAACAACAATAACGTATTGTTAATTACGAGCTTCATGGAAATTACTGATGCAATCGATCCTTGAATCGCAAATTCAATATAGATCAAAGGAGGACGAGGACGAACCTTTAGGAAGCGAAGCATCTTCCTTAGATTTTCCAACTATATCCATCGGATCCATCGTTTAATCTCTCTTAACAGAATCTCAATTCAAAAAAAACGATTAATCAGATTATATAATATGATGAAGATCAAAGAGAAAACAAATCGAGTACCGACTGACCTTGTTTAACGCAGATCGAGCCGGAGGCTGAGTAACGACGGAGACGGAGAAACGGGGGATCTTATCGGCGGTTTTTTTTCTCTCTCTTGTTTTCGCACTTTCTCTCTCTCTCTCTATACGCGGAAGACGATTAGGGCAAGAGCTATTAAATGGGCTTTTTACTAGACCTTTGCATATTAGGGCCACAACTTGAACCGGCCCGTTCCTGCGATTTGATTCGTTTTTTATTTTGAATAACCAAACTATCCGGTTAAAGGGCTGGATAGTTTTGTAAATACGAGGGAGTTTATAACTATAAATCATTCGTATATTTGTTGTTATATAGTCTCCCTCTATCCCGAAATTAAGATTTTCTATAATATACACCCTATTTAAAATTTTAATAAATGTTTATAGTTTAATTTATTTTTTATTTTATTATACACTTTTCAATAACTCACCATAAATGAAATTTAATCAATTCAAATATTTTCAATGTTCCCCAAAAATATAAAAAAATACCTTAACAATATAGAAAATCTATCTTCATTGAACAAGAAAAAAATCTAAAAAATCTTAATCTCTGAAACAGAATGAGTATTAAAAAAAAAAAAAAAGTCCAAACCTGATCCATCGTAAATTCAGGAGAGAGAGTGAAGAGAGGCTATATGTAGATAGGCAGGCAAATGAAAAAAAAAATCAGAGATGGGTATCTAATCAATCAGATTCTGGTTGACTTGTTCAAACATCATCACTCGGTTTCCTTCTTTTTATGTTTGACTTTCTGTGTAGATTCATAGATCTTACATGAACTCCAGATCTCAGATTCCTTGTGTCCCAGTTTATCTGCAGATGCATGTGTGTTTCATAGATTTGTTCCACGTTATTATTTTTATTCTTGTCCATGTGCGTCTGTCTTGATTGATGAACCAATGAATATCTAGCATCTATTGTTATTTGTTAATAATAGTGCTTTGTTTTTGACCATTGTTTTTCAGATCTGAGATTTATTGTTTGCTCCAAATCGGGATGTTTTTTTTTTTTTCATTTCATTCATTTAAAAAGTTGAATTTAATGAGTTTGTTAGAGGTTGACAAAAAAAATGAGTTTGTTAGAGAAAAAGGAGCGAAAGATGCTGGAGGCAGCGGTTGATCGATCTCTTTGTGGGAATTTTTGAAAAAAAAAAACTCAAAGCATGAACAGATCGATAAACCTCTGCATCCAGCGGTCGCCACTTCATCACTCGTACTTTTAATCCGTTTTAAATTTTCAAAGATTACATAATCGTTCTTTTTTTTGTTATTGACTCGATCTATTGTATACGCAACAAATTGGTTTCCTAGTACTTTTGTTTGTTTGTTAATCGAGTATACATATGTTCATAGTTGACTGATATTCCCTTTGCTTTAAGTAAATGCTATCCAGTGGATCTGGAGGTTGATTATTTAAAAAAATAATCAGATTTTTTTTGTATGAATTATGATTCATCTTGTATGTTATGTTCTCAAAGACGTTGTTGTTATGTTTCATGTAACCTCTTGGTTTCATAAAGTGATGAATGCTTCCATAACACATTTGTACTTCATCTTTACTTCAGATGATTTTAAGCGCTTGTTTTTGGCATCTTAATCTTAGTTTCTATCCTATTTTGTAGTGATTCGATTTGCAGGGATTATATTCCTCAGTTGAAGCCATGCCACTGGTTCTTGTTACTGTTGGAAGCTGATTTGGTGTTAAAAAGGTTCATCGGCAATAATCATATTTACTCTGAAAGTTGATTTGGTTCGGCCACGCTTTGAGTTGGTTCTAGTAATTGATTTCTACCTGTAAACATAGGAGATGGATACAAGTTATATAGCATTTATTTTCTGACTTATGCTATATATTTTTTCTTGGCATATTTCAAAATTATCAATCAAATTTCCACATTTTAATGCTCTATGATATTTATGCTAAAGATCTATCCAACATAAAGAAAATTATTGATTCAAACGCTTAATGTTATCTGTTCCTCTGAAAATCATGAACTCAGCTGAAAGTGGCCCTGCGTTTTTGGTTTGTTAATACTATCTGCCACTTAACACGGGATGTGTTGCTGTTTTGCATTCCACCCATGGATGTGTGGTAAGTCTGAATAAACAGTTCAACAATGGCTTATTGACCAACTAAACCTAATACCCTAGATATATAAAAAAAAAATCTAACTTTTTAATAACTTTTTTATAGATATATACCAATAGTTTTAGATTATATGTTTTCAAATTCGAATTGTTTTATATTTTTTTTTATATAATTTTTTTTTCGAAAATTTTTTGTTTATTTTTTTTTCCAAATTTTCTTTTTGTAATTCGAAAATAATTTTTGAAACTGTTTTCAAAATTTTAATATTTATTTTTTTATTTTATAAAATTTTAAATCTCAATCCCAAATCTCCACTCCTCAACTCTAAATCCTAAGATTTGGATTAGTTAAACCTAGAGTTATGAGTGTATATTTACCTATTTAATAAAATATTTTGGTCATTTTGATCCTTATGGTCTATATTTGTGACATTAATTTTTTAGTGCTATCGGTATTTTCCAATCATCTATCAACAAATTAATTAGTTGGTCTTTCATATAAAATTGAACAGATTGGGGGAATCATAAGGTTATTCTGGGAGCTTTAAACCATCTCCGGCATATTTTGCTATTTTTTCCAATAAAAAAATTATATTAAATATGAGACTTGTTTTAATATATTTCTCTAAAATATCAATATTTAAATAAAAATTAAAAGATAGATTAACATTTCTCTACAAATAGAAGAAAAAAATAGCAATATACAATTTAGAACAAAAAATAGTAGAATTGAAATAGTAGATAATTTATAAGGTGTACCGTAATAGATGATCGGTCCACCTCTGACATTAGTCGGAAGGTATTAGTATGGTATGTTTTGGACTAGTCCACTCTGTAACACTAGCACTAGCACTGAGTGTGTTTTTTCCGGGGGCCGTTCGGATCAGCCGATAAAACTTATCAAAAAAAAAAATTCTCCCCCAAATAGTAAATACCGTTACAGAAACAAATATAGCGATGAATTGGAGTGTTACGTTTCCGAGCCTATCATGATCCGAAACAGCGCGCACCCAAACACGTTTCTCTTTATTAAGGCCCGCATAGTTTAGCCCATAAAAAAATCTAATAACTACACATACGCTTCAAGCCATGTGGCCTTAGGGCTTCCAAGACTCTCTTCTTCTGCACAAGCACTTGTATAAAACCCCTCATGGTTTACTAGCAATAGTCAAAAACCCTAACTCACTTCCGCCACACTTTTTACTCAGTCGCTAGCTCAACATGGGAAGCGATACCGAAGGCGAGAAGTCGATTCAAAAGGAGGAGAAGAAGAAGATTATCTCTCTTGCTCCTATCGCCAAACCTCTCGCCGGCAAAAAGCTCCAGAAGAGGACATTCAAACTCATTCAAAAAGGTACCAATCTTATACATGCTCACTCGCGTTAGTGTTCCTTTGCTGAGATTGATGAACTAAAACTTCATCTAATATTTGTATCTGTCTGTCTCAGCTGCTGGAAACAAGTGTTTGAAGAGAGGCGTTAAGGAAGTGGTCAAGAGCATAAGACGTGGCCAAAAAGGGTTCGTTTTTTTTTTCCGTTTTCTTTTCATATATTCGTATATGTTAGTTTAATTTAAACCGTGTACAAATAAGCCGATGCTCTGGATTTAAAAATAATGAATGTAGCATGGTACTGTACACGAAAACTGAGCTATGGATCGACATGTCTGCCATCTATGAGTTTAAATATGATTAGACGGCCTGGTTTAGATCCACATTATATCCCTATTGTTATTGTTACTAGCTGATTGTAATTAGTATGCATCTATTCTAGGAAATAGATCTGTAAAATCCGTGTACAATTAAGCCGATGCTCTGGATTAATTAGATGAAGGAAGCATGGTACTGTGCACGAAAACTGAGCTTGCTGCGGATTGACATGTCTGCCCTCTCTGAGTTTTCCTTTGATAAGAGGGCCTGGTCGAGATCCACATTCTATTCTCTGTTATTGTTTTGTTTATTAGTTGTCTTAGCTATTTACTGTTTGTGGAATCCGTGTACAATTAAGCCGATGCTCTGGATTAAACACAATGATTGTAGCATGGTACTGTGCACGGAAACTAAATCATGGGCTTGAAATGTCTGTGCCCTCTCTGAGTACTTAATCGGTTCTTTGATTTGCGGGCCTGGTTTAAACCCACATTCTCTTGTCTAGTTTTAGCCATAAAAAAAAATGATTACTTGTTTCTTTGATTGCCTACTATATACATTCCTCTGGTTTGTGTTGTTTTTGTTTCAGATTATGCGTTATAGCTGGAAACATTTCTCCCATTGATGTGATCACCCATCTCCCAGTCTTGTGTGAAGAAGCTGGTGTTCCTTACGTCTACGTTCCATCCAAAGAAGTAAGCCAAATGTTCTAAATCTATCTTCTTATGTAATCTTTTTGCTCGTGTCTAAATTGTATGATGTTATAATCAGGATCTTGCGCAAGCCGGGGCAACAAAACGACCAACATGTTGCGTCTTGGTCATGCTTAAACCGGCCAAAGGAGAGCTAAGCGCAGAAGATCTTGAAAAGTTGAAGACAGACTACGAACAAGTCTCGGAAGATGTTAAAGAGCTTTCAACATCAGTAATCTGATTAGGAACTAGAATCAGAGATTCTGTTGTGCCTTAGTGGCTTTTTTGGTTATTGATTATGACGAGATTAGGGGCCCTTATAACGATTGTAATTTAGGATCATAAAACAATGTTTTTTTTTTATCAGTGATATTTGATTGATGGGCTACTAAAAATCTCTTCATTAATTACGTTTCCAACAGCTTGAAATGTCAAAACAGAAAATTATTCAGACAAGTTCGTACAGCATGGGCGGAGATTCTTATTCTGATTGCCAGCTGTCAGTAATTAAAGTCGTAGATTCTGATTCCGCACGCCACTAGAGGTGTGGGGTCGAACTGAAAGAAAACAATAAGTATGTGGGTTTCCTAGGAAAAGTAGTGTCACAGTTGAAATAGCTGACTTGTCAGCTCTCTCACATCTCACGCAGAGAAAATGGAGGAGTCACGAGAATCTCCGGCGGATCACGGCTTTTACATGCCGGCGGAGTGGGAACCTCATGCTCAAACCTGGATCGGTTGGCCTGTATGATCTCTCTATCTTCTCGTAACTCCATTTACGTAGAGAATGAATGGTTGGAGAAAATTCATTCTGTAAAACTGGATCTTGCTGTTTATAACTTTTGCATGCGATCTTCGTTTTCAGTTTTTCTTTTCTTGGTCCTGCTCATAGTTCGATTTGCTTCTAGATTACGATTTCGTCTTTCCTCTTCCTCCTTAAGTCTGTTGTGCAATGTTTCAGTTCGAGTTTGCTCATAGATTTGATTAGAGATGCAATCTGTGGCATCGCGATCTATAAACATGCTTTTGTGATCTTGGATTCTTTTTTTCTTAATTCTGAGTTTCTGATATAAACAATGGCTGGCAGGAACGGCAAGATAACTGGCGTCACAACGCTTTACCTGCACAGCGAGTGTTTGTAGATGTTGCAAAGGCAATCTCAGTCTTTGAACCTGTGACAGTCTGTGCAAGCTCGGCTCAGGTATGCTTAGTTAGAATCTTCATACCGGCGGAAATAGAAAAACATCATTAACTTCGAGTTTTTATCTGAAGTCTTTTTTTTTTGTTTTGCTTCCATGAATGTTAGTGGGAAAATGCAGGGAAACAGCTTCCAGAGGAGATTAGAGTTGTTGAGATGAGCATGAATGATTCTTGGTTCCGCGACTCTGGACCAACTGTG
>NC_027755.1:1127753-1149374 GCF_000695525.1 Brassica oleracea var. oleracea
CGTGGAGCCTAGGGTTTGGTTCGACTATGATCAAAGGTTTCGTTTTGGGTGGGGGGAGGAGGCGTCTGTGCAAGCATCCATTCCCTTGCATCTGAGATCGCTTTAGAAATTGTTTCTTCTGGTGTGGAAGTCCTTTTTTGGAAGATCAATTGATTTCGCGCAATCCACAGATTCCAGATGATCCATGAGGCAAGGGTTCCTGAATCGAGTCCCACATGAGCTCTGTTAATATACTAAAAAAAATGGAATGCATTTAGATTTTACCTTGCGGGTAAGATGCTCCTCTGGGATACCGGAGGCTTTACCGATCTCTCCACGCTTGTACTCCGACTCTACCACCGCGTCTGTGAGAAATTCCGAGCCACGCACCGTAGTGTCGAAGCGCCATCGTCAGTTTTCTTTTGTTCTGTTAGATTTTAGGACAAAATGGTGAAAGCCTGAAAGGGAAGGGGGGAAAGGATAAATAAATTATCCTAATGGGGACTTACTATTATATATTAACCTCTCCAATGCTGCCCTTAATTAATTTTGATATCGGTTAACCACCAATTCTCACTACTAAACTATGTACAATTATCCTGATGGATGGGTATCTCAAACAATATGTATACCATTGCTCTTCTAATCTTGAAAGCTAATTAATCATATTAATAAAATATAATCAATCTAATAATCAAATCATGTTTAGACAAATAAGGTGATTTTATACAACTTGAGACAAATTTAATATAGTTTGACAAAAAAAGAAAAAAAGAGAGAAATTTAATAATCAAATCATGCTATTATGAATAAGAAAGTGAATTCAGATTGTGTTGTATTCTTCTATTACTACTAGATTGTAGATTTTGAGAAAAATTTACAAGCATTTCAAATCTTTTTTTCTTACTACTCTCTTCCCAAACTTTGAGAATGTCATAAACTGAAAGTGAATATTCTGAATTGAGGTTGACCACCGATGGCGGAAACAGAACGGCAGTAGCGTTCCCACATGGTGCGGAAGCGAGGTTGACCACCGAGATCCCAGAGCTTGATAGTAGGAATCATGTCTTCACTGTATCCACCGGTCTGAACAACAAAGAGGAAAGAGAAGAGTATCAATCAATAAAAAAAAGAAGGAGCATATATGAGCATATATATATATATATATAATACTTACAGCAACGACGTTAACAAGAAAAAGTCTTGCCAGCATTTTGAAGACCTATCAATGAGAGCTCCATCTCTTGCTTGAAGAATAGGCTGCAAATTAATTGAGACAATGTTACTAGTTAGAGGTTACTACCAAGTAGAGCTCTTGCTCTCTCTCTCTCGCTTACAACTAGAGTAGTTCCACCAGTTAATTCGACAGATCGGTCTGGATGAACTTTTTCCTCTACGGGCTCTGCTAAATTGAAGCTTCTTCTTCTCTCTCTCTCTCTATCCTTTCGCTCTTGAGGAAAAGCTGCTCTATATATTATTTTATGTCATGGAAGATTTGGGATTGGAAGCTGCATTTATACGCTCCGTTTCAGCCAGTAACGGAGAGTCGTTTAATTGGGTTTAGCTTTGGGCTTTTAGGCCCACTTTAGTGGGTTATTATACAAGAGTAAGGTAATTTTTTTTAACAAATGTAGTAATTATTACAACTATTATAACCTTCCCATCAAGTAATTTTTTTTTTGTTACATCTATTTAAAAAATTCTAGATTTTAGTGGTATACTAGAGTTTAACCCGCAAATTCGTGCGAACATTTATTTTATTTTAAAATGTTTCTAATTACTCAAGTCACCGCTGAATATTTATGCATTCACAATGACATCGTATGTAACTTATGTATCATTTGATAACATTTTTGTTGTTTTGGTGAGTATCTATTTTATATGTATTTAGCTTTTACTTTATAATGGTTATTTATAAATAAATTGTTTATATATTAATACTATATATACTGTAATTCTATAACAAACAAAGTTGTTGATATGTCCTCTGAAACACATATTTTTATGCGTAACTTACTAAATTTGGAAGGAATAGTAATTTCTATTTTAAAGTTAAATACAGTAAAATCTCTATAAATTAATAATGTTGGAAATTTGATATTTTATTAATTAATAGAGTTATTAATTTTCAAAAAAGTTTTTTTTTAGATCCGGATTGCATCCTGTTATGATCCGGATTGCATCTTGTTGACAAACAGAAATCAAATATATGTATATCATACTTCTGCTTTTCAAAATAGTAATATTGTTGTAAAAATAGATAAGAGGACTAAAATTGAAAAAAAAAACTCAATGAAAACCAAATCGGTTTGAGCAATCCCGAAAATATATGCTGATATTTTCTAATTTCTGTCAATGAAACGTGTGTGTTTTAATGTAAGTCAAGTATGTTTTAATATTAGTGAAATTAATAGGTCCAAATTTAAATGACAATCTTTGTATAGTAGATAAAATAGAACTCTAAATTAATTGATTAGATATATTAGAGAAATTTTTTAGGATAGTCTTTTTAATTTATTTTCACAAAAACAGCTTTCAATGGAAAAAAATGACAAAAATAATTTTTATTAAAAGATAAAAATATATTTTTATCCTAGGGTTAACTAATCTGGATTTAGGGTTTAGAGTTAAGAGATGGAGTTTTGGGATATGATTTCAAATTTTAAAAAATAAAAAATAATAATTAAAATTTCAAAATAAAAGAGGTTATTTTGATCTTTTTCTTCTTTGAAACTATTTTTATGACAACTTAAAAATGACTATTTGAGAGAATTATACTATATTTTATTTTTAAACTAAGGAAATTTTAACTACAATATTTATACTGTATTGTTGTGAGATAAATGTGATCCATCATTTACTCATGTAAACATTCAGCAAATAGTCTAAAGACACTTGATAGGATTACAATACCAGTGTGATTTTTCCAAATTAGTAAAATGGTCAAAACTCTTTCGTATGAGAAGCATGTCGAATATTGTATATAACTCACGTACGCTTTAGTAAAGTATGTATTTGATCTCTTTTTCCTTCCTTCTTTTCTTTGTGAACAAAGTAAAACCAACAAAAGAAGAAGAGCGAGTCAAATAAAGAAAGCAGGGAAAACCGGCTTAAGATACGTTACTCTAATCACTCTCCTTCCTTCACCCAAAAACAAAAAAAAAAAGAAAGAAAGAACAATGTGGCCACAAGCTATCCTTACCTTAGTAAGTAAGTCAAACACACCCAGAAGAAAGGCAATACAATAACCAAATATTTATAACAAATGTAGTCTCATAAATCTCTTTTAATCCCCCAAAAAGATATGTGAAAATAAACTAGTAACATGATTTTCGATCATCATGACAAAACCAAGAATACTCGGAGTTCTGTTTCAGCTCCTCTTAACGGCCGTGATTTCTCCGGTTTTGCCGGTTCACAGTTTACCGGACGGTGGAGATCATGACCGGTTTAAGAGACGCGACCCTCTTAAAAGCTTTAGGTATTACAACGGAAGTTTCAACGTTCAAGACAAACATTATTGGGCAGTGAGTCTCTCTTCTTCTTCTTCTTCTCATTTTTTTTTTTTTGTAGTAGATCTTTTTATTAACGTAGAGTTAAAAGTAATATTTTAATGGCATATCGTCAGGCTACGTTTTTTACCGGAATCCACGGTTACGCCGTCGCCGGAGTGTTTCTTATTGCCGGCGTATGCTTCGGTCTTTACGTAGCTTTCTTCAACAAAAGAAGACGTGTTTCTTCCACGCAACGTCGATATCTTGACCGTTACTATCTTCCTCTCTTCTTACTTCTTCTTCTCTTCATGTTTCTCTCAGTGTAAGCTTTATATATAAACACTTTCTTCTTCTCTATCCATAACTCACTTAGTACCGGAGATCATTAGCTCAATTTGAAAAAGACTCTGGTCATTGTGTCGCAAAGGTTTCCAGTTCCAGTGACCGCTGCAACGAAACTGATATTATATGATGTGGTTTCGGGCCTATTCATGAACCTCCTGATATTAAAATAAATAAAAAATAATAATAATATCACTCACTTGGATTTGATAAAATTTAAACAGGGCAACGACAGGGATAGTGATAGCAGCCAACCAAAGCTCGAAGTCCAGAACAGAGGAGATGAAAGAAACCATAGACAAAACAGGAGAAGATGTAGACAGAAACATACGTACCGTGATAACGTCGCTGACGAGGATACAGTACCTGTTGCTTCCCTACGATCAGACAACGACTCATCTTCTCAATGTCACTAGTCATCGACTCAAAAAAGGATCTCAGATGATTCAAAGCTTTGTTCACCATAACGGTCCTACCATTGATCTCGCCATCCAAATCTCGTAATCTCCTCTCCTCAGATCTTATGTTTTGTTTTTGATCTTCTCTCTGTATCAAAAGTCCAACATTGTTCTGGTCTGTATGTTTTTTGTCTTCTCAGGTATGTAACTCATCTTGTGATTGCATCGACCAACTTATTCGTTCTCCTTCTAGCCCTCGGTAAGATCATTTAACATCCACTACAAGTTATGTCTGAATTTTTATGTGTCTAATTTTTTATTTTTTTTTGCTTGTATCTATCACAGTTCCTATCTTGCTTCATTGGCACCCTGGATTCATCATGTAAGCCATCCAACTAAACATAATTTCTTGTTAAATTGGATTGTAAAGATTATTTATTATGTTTCTAATTTTTTTTACTAATCAGGGTGATATTCTTGTGTTGGATATTAACAACTCTTTCTTGGGCTCTAACTGGTTTCGATTTCTTCCTTCACACGTAAGCTGATCAAACCCTAAAGACAAACCCCAACTTGTTCCTGACTCCTCAGTTTTTTTTTCACTCAACGCAGATTCGCAGAAGACGTTTGCTCAGCGTTCAGTGGCTTTGTACAAGACCCACAAAACAGTACACTGACAAATATTTTTCCTTGCATGGATCCTCTTCATTCTGACAAAACCCTAATGGAAGTCAGCTTAATGATCCGTAACTTCATCACCGAGGTATATACTTATATAAATCAATCAAGAATGGTAAAAATTATAAAATCTAAAATCCGCTGTTTCTTGACTTTTATGTTTTTTTTCTCTGTTCTTTCAGTTAAACTCAAAAGTAGCAAGTTCAATGCGGTCTTATGCCTTGACTGACCGGAGTAGAACTGTATCATCGTCGGCGCCGGAGTCTGGACTGATATGTGATCCGTTTTTAGGACAACAGATCAACAGCTACACACCACAAAGCTGCTCCAACGGTGCCATTCCAATCGGCCAATTCCCAAATGTAAGTCTATTTAAGTCCAAATCAACTCCTGTTTGTGTTCTTAGGACACATAATGAACTAAAGATCTTTTTTTTTGTATTTTTAGGTTCTTTCAAGATTCACATGCCACGACAAAGATCCACCGGAAACCTGCAGAATCACCGGCAAATTCATCCCGGAAGCAGCTTACCTAAAGGTGTATGCTTACAGCAACTCAGCTCAGGGGATGCTGGACATATTGCCTTCTCTTCAAAATCTAATGCAATGCCTTCACGTGAAAGACACGTTATCGAGCATCGTCTCTAACCAGTGTAAACCCTTTAGGGCTTCAATGTATCGGCTCTGGGCGTGCATGATTGCTCTCTCTCTTATCATGAAGGTTACGGTTCTGCTCTTCCTCGCTAGAGCTTACCAAGAGAGAGGAAAGAGCTTTGCTTGGTTTTCGATTCATCCAACTTCCGAAGAAGAAGTAAGACAAGTGAATATATAGTGGTGAATGTGTGTATGTATATCATTATAGATTTTGTTTTGTATTTACATTTTTTTTTCTGGTTGAAACATACAATATTTTTAAGAAATGTAAATATGACATTGTATCAAACATTTGTAATAAGTATGACTCAACAAGTATTTGTCTACGTATTCAGCCAAGGGTTCAATGTTGCGTGCGTCTAACAATGCATTTTCGATTTGAGCTCTACCAAAGGCTAATCAACATTTTAATTTTAACAAAATTGGTAGGGAATGCACGAATATTAACTAGTCAAAAATGTCAATAAACAACCATTTACGAAAAAAAAAATTATCCGTCAATTTTACTGCCGGAACTATTTATTCAGAAAAAAGACACAAACTCTAGGTCCTGCAGTAGAATTCAATAAATGAGACAATACGAGAAAGGTTTGGAGACTCATGTGAGCTCTCAAGGTTTGAGTGCAAGAGAAAGACCAAACCTTGGATGCTTGTCTAACGCCTTAGTATCGATCTCACTTGAAACAGTCACTACTGATTTAGGCAACACCTCGTGCTGAAGCAGAGCACCGAGTGTGCCGTGGTTGTTGAGCTTAGCTTTCACTGAAGTCGAGTGATCAGCGAATAGTCCTGGACCTTTGCTCATGGTTGCGAGATCGGCGGAGGAGAAGCGGTGAAGATTGAGAAGAACGAATACGACTTGTTTTATTTAAATTAAGTATTTACAAATCCAGAGGTTTTCCCTCGGATTTGAGTCTTTGTATTTTTAACAGTGGATTTGCTAAACAGGTATGGAACTCTATTCCTGTGCTCCCTGCAATTGACATCAGTGGATCTCTAGATTTAGAGCTAAAAATCATTTGGAGTGATCTATGCTCGAGAAAAGCCTTACCTCCTACTGGAGTAGCATTAGGCTCCTTAGCTCCTTGGGCATTTGTGGACAGCGAGGAACAACCTAATCTTCAACAACAGACACCTCACGTCGGCGGAAGTAGTCTCTAAAGCAATAGCTTCAGCTCGGGAATGGGTCACTAGCCAAGGAGTAGCCAGTCGCAATCTAACACCGCCGATACGCCCTCCTCCTATCGCTACTCAGGGAGTGTGCCTGATAAGAACTGATGCTGCGTGGAATGAGACCACAAAAATTGCAGGGTTAGGATGGACAATTGAAGAATCCCGGGAAGTAGCTTCATACTCTAGGGCTTCCCGGCATGTTTCGTCACCCTTAGCGGCAGAAGGCCTTGCCCTGCGTGAAGCCATACTGAAGTGTAGGGACCGTGGTATTTCGAAGATCAGATGCGAATCGGACTCAGCGATACTGGTGAAAGCAATCAACAATGGAAAATCTCTTGCTGGCCTTTATGGCATTCTCTCTGATATTAGTTCTCTTGCTTTTTTTTTTGATTCTATCACTTTCAACTGGATCTCCCGTGAGAGAAATACAGTTGCAGACTGTTTAGCAAAACAGGTTCTGGATGTTAAACTCGCCATTATGGCCTCACCTAACTTCGGTTAAGGTTTTTTTTAATGCAAGTGTGTTTCAAAAAAATAAATGTTCTTATATATTTTCTTAATCAAATTTGTTTGGCAACGGTAGATTTTTGGAGATCCAGAAGCTGCAGATATTGTCTTCACATGTGGGGCTGATATAATTGCTGTGGGGATCAACGTAACTCATCAAGTTGTTATGACAGGTTTAGTTGAAAAGCTCCTTTGATGTTTTCTATGTGTATACAAACGTTGTTAACATAATCATATGATGACCCTAACCGTTAGTTTTATTACTCAAGAACCTAGTTTAGTGAAACATATTTTACTTAGTAATGTTTAACAATACCCACACATCTTGTAATCATAACTTCTTCTCGTTGATATAGCTGATGACAGGGACAAACTGGCATCATCAAACGGGAAACTAGGTCAATACCTCTGTAAAATCCTTGACTTGTACTATTCTTATCATCTTGACGCTTATGAGATCAAAGGTACGATTTGATTAATCATTTGTTCTTTAGACCTAAAAGTAGCAAAGTTTTTACTCTGTATTTTTGATATTAACCTGTTTTTGGTTATCTGGTAGGTGTTTATCTTCATGATCCTACAACGATCATTGCGGCTTTCCTTCCTTCTCTGTTCACTTATACTGAAGGAGTTGTTAGAGTGCAAACAGACGGCATCACTAGAGGACTTACTTTACTGTACAACAATCAGAAGAGGTAAATATTCATGAAAACTAACCAATTGTTTTAAGAAGATTAGAACCTAAAAATTTGGAGTTATGGGGTCAACAAAATTGTTGTCATGTGTGTGTGTTTTTTATGTGAACCAGGTTTGAGGAAGAGACGGAGTGGTCAGACAAACCATCGGTAAAAGTGGCAGTGACGGTTGATGCTCCTGCTGTTTTGAAGCTCATAATGGATAGGCTTATGGAGTCTTGATCATTTGGGTTCAGTACTCTTTGATATTGCTCTTCTTGTGAGCAGCTCTTTTGCTTCTTAACACAAACCCTATTGAAATAAGGCTCTTCTTGCCACATTTTTTCAAAAATTCATTTCGGTTCTTTTTATATCTTTTTATCATAAATCAACTGAAAATCAATTGATACCAATAATAAAGTTCAGTTCCATTTTTCTTGATTTAAAAAAATAACTAATATAAGTCATGGAATAATGCTTTGGCCAAAAAAAAAGTCATGGATTAATGCTAAACTCTAGAATTAAGTAAAGCAAAAGTCAAAATTGTACTTCTTTTGTTTCGTATACACGCTTATTAAGAATTTAATAAATTCTTATAATTTAATTTATTTTTTACTTTACTATACACTTTCCAATAGTTTTCCACCAATGAAATTTAATCAATTCAAATTTCTCAATTAATGTTCTTCAAAAATATAAAAAAATACATTAAAAATATAGAAAATTTATCTTTGTGAACAAGAAAAAAATTTAAAATCTTATTTTCGGGAACGGAAGGAGTACTTGCTAAGAAGACAGCACCATCGACATATTATAATTATAAAAAAAAATTGTAATTATAATTTATAACCATGTAAAGGTGCCATTGCCATGCATTGCATTTGCACGATTTCAATGTAGATAAAACTTTTTTAAAAGAATGAAATACAGTCAAAGAGAGGAATTGGAAAAATTAAGGGATTTACTCACAATATCACAAAAGTAAAAGAAAGAACGTGATATTATCATTGTGATAAGGACTGGGAGATTAAAATAATTATAAATATATATATACTTGTCCCTCTGACTGCTTCTTCCACAAAAACATTCTATCGGACAATAACAAAGACATTAGCTTCCGTACACTTGTCGTTGTCGTCGTGATTCTCTCTCCTCGTCTTTCGACGTGCTCCCCTCTCATTCTCTCTTTCTCCTGACTTTTCTCACTCTCATTTTCTCTCCCTCAATCGTCAACTTTCTGCGATCATCATCATCTCATCATCGATGGACACTCCAGTCATCGAAGAAGAAGACGAGGAGGCGTTGGCCTCGCTCGTCCCCTTTCCTCCCCGTCGCAAGATGCATTCCTACAGCGTCCAGTTCGACCAGAAGCCGCACCACCAGATCCGCAAGCACAGCCTCGACGAGGTCCCACGATCCACCACTTTAGGAAACGACGCCGTTTACTTCGATTCCTCCGACGAGGAATTCTCCACCGGAGGAGCCATCGCCATCGCCAGCGGCGAAACCGTCTCCAACGGAGGCGAGGATTACGCCGTCGTCGCGCCTCCTCCTAACGCCAGCGTCGGAGAGGACGCCGTGGAGCCGCTCCCGGAGTTCATCGGAGCCGGAGGCGGCGCCGGGATCTTTAAAGTTCCTGTGCGCGCGGCGGTGCATCCCGGACGGCCGCCGTGTCTTGAGCTGAGGCCGCATCCGTTGAGGGAGACGCAGACGGGGAAGTTCTTGAGGAACATTGCTTGCACGGAGACGCAGCTCTGGGCGGGTCAAGAGAACGGCGTGAGGGTCTGGAACATGGAAGAGGTTTACGACGCAGGGTGTGGTATCGGCGGGCAGGTACAGCGAGGGGATGAGGATACGGCGCCGTTTCATGATTCTGTTACTACTTCACCCACAATGTGTTTGGTGGCTGACCAAAGCAACAAGCTTTTGTGGAGCGGCCACAAGGATGGTAAGATCCGGGCTTGGAAGATGGATCAGGAGGAGCCTTGTGAGGCTTCTGATGATTCAGAGCCTTTCAAGGAACGTATCTCGTGGCTAGCTCATCGTGGCCCAGTGAATTCTATTGTCATTAGCTCTTATGGTTAGTGTGATTCAGTCTATGGTTGATCATATATAGGCATGCTAGTTGGGGTAATTCGGTTCGGGTAGTTTGGTTTTTAGGTAGTTCGGTTCAACATAAATCTTACCGAATTAATTCAAAATAAAGTTTGGTTCAGTACTGGGTGAGTTTAGTTTTTAAAAATCGTACCAAAGTTTTTGATTTCGGTTATCATTTGGTTATTTTTGTTAAAATTTTCATTTAAGTTTGGTTAATTTGATTAAATTTGGTTATTTCGGTTTGAAATTTGATTAGTTCGGTCAGTCTGGTTGGGGTTTTTGGTAGAGTTTGGTTATAATTTTTTAAGAAAACCGAAATAACCAAGATTGTCGAAAACCAAACTTTAAAAAAAAATCTACCGAATCAAACCGAACTTTCAACCGAAAATTTCGGTTCGGCTGGTTCCATTTGTTCAAAATCCCAGCTCTAATTCATATACGTTATGTTCTTGTTCAACATGCTTATGTTTATGATATAGGTGATATGTGGTCATGTTCCGAAGGAGGTGTGATCAAAATATGGCCTTGGGACTCCTTAGAGAAATCTCTTCTTTTTAAACCTGCGGAGAAACACATGGCTGCGTTATTAGTGGAAAGATCTGCCATTGATCTCAGGACTCAAGTTACTGTCAATGGCACATGCAGCATATCTTCCTCAGAGGTCAAGTTCTTGTTAACCGATTCGGTAAGAGCTAAAGTGTGGGCTGTGCAGTCACTCTCATTCTCAATTTGGTATGTTACTAGTATATGTTATGTTCCCCTTTTAATCATTTCTAAAGGCATTTCCAATGGATTCTATTTTTCACTATAAAATAGAGCTTAGAGCAAATATGCTTCAATGATATTTTATTTTTCAGTGGTGAAAAATGAGTTTACTCTATAATATTTTTATGTTTAGTTTATCATTTTATTTTTTCCTCTAACTTAGATTAATTCAACTCTATTTTTTTTATAAAAAAAAAGTAGAGTTAACTATGAGAGATGGTTTAAGAGATTATTGATCTGTGCAGGGATGCTCGGAGTAAAGATCTCTTGAAAGTTCTAAACGTAGACGGGCAAGTCGAGTGTCGTGTTGACATGCTACCTACGCAAGACCAACAAGGCGACGACGAGACCAAACTGAAGTTCTTCTCAGCTTCCAAAAAGGAGAAACCGCAGGGCTTTCTACAGCGGTCGCGTAACGCCATAATGGGAGCTGCGGGAGCTGTTCGCCGAGTCGCCACTAGAAGCGCAGGAGGGTTTGCGGAAGATACGAGGAAAACAGAAGCGATCGTCTTAGCTGTAGATGGAACCATCTGGACCGGTAACATCAGCGGTCAGATTGTGCAGTGGGATGGTAATGGAAGCCGCTTGAAGGATGTGAACCACCATCACAAGCCTGTTCTGTGCTTTTGCACGTTCGGAGATAGAATCTACGTGGGTTACGCGAGTGGATACATCCAGGTTTTGGATTCTGATGGAAAGTTAATGGCGAGCTGGGTCTCGCACAATGAGCCTGTGATAAAGCTAGCGGCGGGTGGTGGTTTTATTTTTAGCTTGGCTACTCATGGTGGAGTGCGTGGATGGTACGTGACGTCTCCGGGACCCTTGGATAATATAATCCGAACGGAGCTGTCTCAGAAGGAGGCTTTGTATGGTAGACAAGATAATGTTAGGATTTTGATTGGTACATGGAATTGGTCAAGGAAGGGCTTCACACGGTGCGCTTATGTCGTGGCTAGGCTCTGTCGCTTCAGATGTTGGCATTGTCGTTATTGGGTTGCAAGAAGTGGATATGGGGGCAGGTTTCCTTGCCATGTCTGCTGCTAAGGAAACGGTAAAACTCATTTTAGTATTTTTCGAATGTTGCTTTGTTTTTTAATGATAAAGGTCAAAATAAAACGAGTGATGTGGTTGTAGGTTGGACTTGAAGGAAGTGTTGTGGGGCAATGGTGGATTGATGCAATTGGAAAAGCACTTGATGAGAAGAACACTTTTGAACGTATGGGTTCAAGGCAGTTGGCAGGGCTTTTGATCTCTCTTTGGTAAGTGAAAATTTCAGTTTCTCTTGCTTAGCTTGTATGATTAATCAACTTAATGTATGTGTCACATGTTTTCTTCCCATGTTTAACTAATTATGTGCTTTAATTCTCTGCTTAGGGCGAGGAAGGAGATTAGAACACATGTTGGAGATCTTGATGTTGCGGCAGTCCCATGTGGATTTGGCCGTGCCATTGGCAACAAGGTATGTCTTACTCTTATCTACTATCTCAACTTCATTTTTTTACTTCTTAAATTCTGATTATGGAGCCTATATGCACTTATGCGTTTGGCATTTTCATTATCTATTGACATCTTATTTGACTGAAAATACAAATGCATTTGGAATTTTTAGGGTGGTGTGGGACTGAGAATCAGAGTTTATGACAGAATAATGTGCTTTGTGAACTGCCATTTGGCTGCACATTTGGAGGCAGTTAACCGCAGAAACGCTGATTTCAATCACATTTTTAGACTAATGGTGTTTTCCAAAGGACACAACCTAAGTAACACAGCAGCTGGTATGGTGCTGTTCCTGTTCTTGTCTTGCTCACTTGGCTTTTCAACATATTTATTTTGGCTGCTTTATTCTTCTGGTTTGCCATGGGCCCTCTCTCTTGCAGTTGGTGTCTCAACAACAGCTTATACACTAAAGACCACCACTGTATGTTCACGAGTTTAAATTATTCGTTCCTTACTTTTTTTTGCACTGAATATATTTCTCTGTTCATCAGAATCCAACCACTGGCACTGAAGAAGTCAAGTCTGATTTAGCAGCAGCAGACCTGATCGCATTCTTCGGCGATTTTAACTATAGGCTTTATGGTATAACCTATGATGAAGCAAGAGACTTCATTTCACAGCGATCCTTTGACTGGCTCAGAGAAAGAGACCAACTTAGACAAGAGATGAAAGCTGGTAAAGTCTTCCAAGGAATGCGTGAGGCATTAATCACTTTCCCTCCCACTTACAAATTTGAAAAGAACCGTCCAGGCCTAGGAGGTAAGAATGAATTTTGAGACAGTTTTGTTATGCATGGTGTGACAAGAGTTATATATATATATAAACTTTGTGTTCTGTACTCTCTCCAGGGTATGATTCAGGAGAGAAGAAGCGAATCCCTGCATGGTGTGACAGAGTTATATACAGAGACACTCAAGCAAGCCCTTTCTCAGAGAGCAATTTGCAATGCCCTGTAGTTTCATCGGTTATAATGTATGAAGCTTGCATGGATGTTACTGAGAGCGATCACAAGCCTGTACGCTGCAAGTTTCATGCAACCATAGCTCACGTTGATAAATCTGTGAGGAGACAGGAGCTTGGGAATATAATAAGAACCAATGAGAAAATAAAATCCATATTCGAGGATCTAAAGTTTGTTCCGGAAACAAGTGTGAGCAATAACAGCATTGTTCTCCAGAGCCAGGACACAGTTATACTAACAATCACAAACACTTCAACCACTAACAAAGCCATGTTTAGTATTATCTGTGGTGGTATTACTTTTGTCAAGGATGATGGTGAAGAGTCTGATTATACTCCACGAGGCTCCTTTGGTCTACCTCGTTGGCTTGAGGTACTATACTCCATCTGTTTTATAAAAAGTGTCAATCGAAAGTTTTTTTATACATATTGACAAATCACTTAAAAATTATTTTTTATCCTCTAATCACACTATTTTTTTCTCTAATTAATACACTAATACAATGAGGTTAAAAATAAACATTTATTTAAGAATTTTACATTGAAAACACAAAACACACCTTTTTAAGAAACCAAGGGAGTATTGTCTTTGTCCCCCCCTCCCATGAAACTTCATGTAGTATTCAAATAATTTGTTTTCTTGTAGGTCACGCCAGCAGCAGGGATAATAAGCCCGGAAGGAACCGTGGATGTGAAGGTTCATCACGAAGATTTTCAAACAATGGAAGAGTGTGTTGACGGCATCCCACAGAGTTGGTGGTGTGAAGACACTCGAGATAAAGAAGCAATCCTGATGGTGAACATTCGAGGAAGCTGCTCAACTACATGGACAAGCCACTCAGTCAAAGTCCGTCACTGCTACTCAGCTAGAGTGTGCCTCCTTGAATCCAGACCTAAAAACCTAACAAAGCACCTAGGTGGTTCGCGTCGTCATCCAACAGATAAAAGCCGTCATGGAAGCACTAGACCAAGAACTGAAGACTCGGTTAGCCGAGGTAAAAGCCACTGATGAGCTTTGTGACATTAACAGTTTATAACTAGATCTTTAGAGCAGATGAACCGTCACAAAAATAAATGCATCAGGTGAAGTAATCACTTTTTTATTCATTCTTTGATTCTTTAGAAAATATATTTTGTGTCACAAACTGTAGATTTGCTTTGAGACTTGAGTTAGTCTCATCAGAGTGCATACATTCTCTTGTTGAGTTCACCATTGAGAATATCTGACTCTGAAGGCATATGAGAGAGTGAGAAAGATCTAGACTTGCTTCTCTCTTTCCTCATTTGTTTCAGCTTACACTCCTCAATCCTATGCATCACCACACAATAACACATTGCACCTATAGTGGTTAGCATGATCGTCCCTCCAATAACCGTTGCACAAATCGCCAGCCACATATCCTCTTTACCCACAACGATAAACGAAAGAGAAACAAAGGCAATAGATATGAACAAACAAGCCAACCACATGAGCTTGTTGATCACAAACACAAGCTTCTTCTTCGCCTTCTGTTCAATCACCACAACCGATGTCTGCACCACAACAACCGCCAAAGATATGAACAGCGCCAAGCTGTCGAATATAAAGAAGACCAAGAACGGTGCTTCGTTGGCTATCCTAGCTTCTCCTAACACCAACGGTCCTTTTGTTCTGTCCTCTTCATATTGTCCAGGTATGGTGAAGATGGCCGCAAACGCAACGGTTGCTATTAGGACAGCTACAACGGTTGCTGAGTTTATAGCGTTGTTCAGACCGTTAATGTGAAGCTTCTTGAGTCTCTTTGCGATCCTCTGAACTCTAGCACCTGTCTGGCGAGACTGCTGGAGCTGAGATTGTACCTCGTGTCTAATGTCGCTCACCGTTTGCTTAAGATGTTTAGCTGGATTCTGAGGCTTCCCAAGATCTTTAGCTGTGGCAGCTCCTGCTTCTTTCAAAACCAACACAAGCTCTGCGTTTCCAATCTTTTCAGCTATATCAAGCGCAGTATCTCCAGCCTTGTTCAGAGCATTGAGGTTGATTCCATCAAACGATACTAAACATCTCACTATCTACAAGCAAAGACAAAGAAGCAATTGGTAAGAAATAATGTTCAAGAAATCGATCCTTAACTAAGTGTGTTTGTAGACGATTAACGACTAGACAGATTATTCATAGCTATGTGAAGCTTAGACTTTAGCAAATTATTGATTCATTATATGTATTTTTTACATTTATATAAGATATATTAATTATAAAATTGTTTTGATGAAAATTATCAAAATTAGATATACAAAACAAAGAAAGTTAACTAAATTTGTAAATTTGTAAATTTGTACTTAAATTGTTGCTTAATTTTACATACTGATATTAATTTAGATTGATTTTAGCATTATAAATCGATTAGAGTAGTATAAATCAGATTTTTTAAATTGTTTCGGTTAGGACTAAGTTGCCACCTGAACCGATTTTTATTATGATAAGAAAAACTCATGTAGATTAAGAAACTCAACGATGATGATACCTTAGTACGGCCTTTCTTTGTGGCAATATGCAATGGAGTGTTTCCTTTATTATCCTCAACGCTCAAAACTTTAGGATCAGGCCTCACCAACTCAAGAACAATCCCTTCATGTTTACCTTTAACAGCCATGTGAAGCGCTGTTTGTCCCTTCTTATCAGTTCTAAACCCAATGCTTGCATCGTTACCTATCAAAGACTTGACAACTTCAACATGCCCCATCCGAGCTGCGGAATGAAGGGCGGTTTTACCGTTGTTCTTAGCTATCTTAGCTAAATGAGAATCCGTCTTCAAAAGAAGATTGACCACATCAATGTGTCCCTGTGTAGCAGCCGTGTGTAATGCTGTTGTGCACAATAAATCAGTTGTCATGGCTAGGTTCGGAAACGTCTCCAAGAGTCTCTTCAATGTCTCTACAAAAAACATAACGCAAATTCAAGATCCATGTTGATCACTCAGGTCTTAACCCGATAAACTAACTGCAAGTACACAGTAAAGTAAACTAACTGCAAGTGCACAGTAAAGTACGCAGTAGTAAAACCCGACCCGATAACTAGTAAAACCCGAACGGGACTTATGAGCATATCACCGAAAATCCAAAAATCTGAATCAATAAAAGTTTCTTTTTACCGAGGTGGCCTTGTTTTGCTGCGACATGGAAAGGATCAAACCCATTCCTAGCTGCAATCGATGCAGTTTCAAGATTCATATGCTTCAACATCTCTTCAACAACTAACGAATGTCCATTATCTGCTGCAGTGTAAAGAGGAGTCTCTCCTTCCAGATTCTGTTTTGACAACAACTCCTTCAACTCTTCAGCACCGTTGCAACCTCGAATCGATTCCATAACCTTTCCTAAGTTTCCTGTTCGAGCTGCAATGTGGAGAGGAGAGTCTCCTCTTTTACCGGGTGACTCATTCTTCTTCATCTTCCTCTCACCGTTCATGAAACTTAACTGTCTCTCTATTACTACACGAAAGCTTTTCTGCTTCTCGACGAATCCACGCAAGCTTCTCTGCCTCTCCATTGCTCTTCCTTCGGTTCCATGTTGGAAACTAACTTGCTTCTCCAAAGGTCTTCCCTTTCTTGGATGATTCTCTGTACCAACGCATCTGAGACTGCCTTGTACCTCGATGGAGTTACCTAGAAAGCTACGTTGATTCTCCATTACAGGAGGCAAAGAACCCATTATATTACAACCGTTTTTTAGCTAACTAAGATCTAAAACAGAACAGTAATCTAATTAGACAAAGATCGTGAAGAATGACAACTTTGTCCGTGAGATCTTTCCAGGAACCCTTGTTTTGTAATAGAAGAATCAGCAGGAAAATGAAAAACCTCGACTTTCTTGTAATTTGAAGATCTCTTCCATGTGTTGAGAGAAAGATTAAGAAAAAAGGTGGCAGGTGGTTTCAGTGGAGTGTAGTTGAACTATCAGTTGCATCTGAGAAACTAAACAGCTTGACTTGAGTTGTTGAAGAAGTGTTTGAAAATCTCGATCAAGGCTTTTTTTTTTTATAACGCCCTCATGTAAGAATCTTTAGTCCTAAGCCATTGACGAAGGACAGGAAGATGCACAGAGACAAAAGAGTTGACAGCATCTTCAGCTGGGAACCATCCTTTTTGGTGGTGTTTTCTTTATTAATTTCATTGAATTTCCAAAATCTATTAATTATGTTACTAAAACTATATACAGCCACTTAAAAAGCACATGGCAACCTTCTTAATATTCGAGCTTTCTAGATTTGTCTTTTTATATATTTGCTTTCCAAATCAAGCCAAAAAAGAGCAAGGCACTATGTGATTGTGACAGGTCAAAGTCTTCCAATTTGTTTTAGTTAAATGAAAACAATATGTTTGTAATGTAACAGAAATTTTATTATAGAAACAAGCACTTTAACCTTAACCGGTTGATATCCAAAGCAATTGGGCACGAAACTATTTGGATAATCGTTCCATGAATCTTAAATTCACCGGTAACAACGGTTAAAAGCAGGGGTGGGCACTTCGGTTATTTCCTCAGTTTGGTTCGGGTTCGGTTCGCTTTGGTTAGTTCGATTCTAGTATTTATCTAAATGAAATAAACCATAGTTAGTTTGGTTTGGTTTGGTTCAGTTTATATTCGGTTCGATTGGATTTATTTTTTGGATCAGTTTATTAGGTTCTTCTTAGTTAGGTTCTTCTTAGTTTAAATTTATAAGAGAAATTTAGCATAAATTATGTAAACATAAACTAACTGAACTAAATTCAATATAAAACTGAAACAAAAACCTTTAAAAAGTCACAAAAATATATAAGAATTAAAACAAATGAAAATTAACAAAAAAAACATCATTAGAAATGTCTCTTATATCATTATTAAAAAGCTTGCAATGAATCATCTTCCATGTGACGCTGTGGAAAAGAACTTTTGTTTTTAATAAAATTTGCTTTAAGTTTTAGGTTTTGGATTTAGATTTAACATCCATGTTTACATATATAAGAATATAAAGATACATATTTCTCTGTTTTTTTAAATCAAATATTTTAATGATTACATATTCGGTTGGAAGAATATAAGTTAATAAATGAAAAATGGAAAATACGTGGCATGGTATTAGAATTTTAGTATATTGGGATTACTAATATTTTTAATTTACATAATTACAAAAGCACATCGGTTTCTCGGTTCGGTTCGGTTTAAAACCGAACCATTCGGGTTGGAAAAATCTTCAACCGAATGGTTTGAAATAGACTTTGGTTCGGTTTGAATCGGTTTCGGTTCGGTTCGGTTCGGTATTTTTGCCCACCCCTACTTAAAAGAGGAAGAAGTCAACCCCCTAACAATATTTTACCATTTCATCTTACACAAAATAAATTTACACCAAGAATATTTGATTTTATTGGTTTAGACAGCTAATAGGTTGAATAACACCGAGACTAGTCCCAAGAGCATTGAAACAATATGAAGTAGCAGGAGTTCCTTTCTTGTAAGTAAGCTTAATGTCTTGTAATGTGATATCTGTGCATGGGTTGCTCTTGCTGCATACCAGCTTCATTGCTTGCTTTGTTGCCGACGTTCCTTGTATGTTCTTATACGTCACTTGGCTTATTTTCACCCCCGAATGCTATTTTTACATAATTATTTGTTAGAACTTAGATCACTCTATTTGATGAATTTATTCGATCAGTTTGATCTAAATATGATAGATATTGATATATATGTACCTCGGTAAGGCAACCTTGGTGGTCAGGACAATATTTTTGGTCGATTATGATAGGGTTTTGGACGTTCTTCATGATTAGGTCTTGGAAGAAGACGTTCTTAACAAATCCGGTGCTTGGTCTCGCCCACGACTTTATCCTCACGCCGTTTTGTGTGCCGGTGAATACAGAACTCGATAGTGTCACATTCTCTACTCCATCTTCGTTTAATTCCTTTGCCAAGCTCCCAATACTGCGAATAATCACATAGTCATATATATATATATATATATATATATATATTAATCGCCATCTTAAACTATTTTTTATTTTTTTTTTATCTTAAACTATTTTTAGTTTCTGCAATTTTTTAAATCCTAACAGATACGGTAGCATCATTCTAAAATATTAGAGAGTCCAGTATATATATAGTGTGATTTCGTACACATATAATATGTTGTTCTAAGAAATTAGACGGTGTGTGTGACACATACCTAACACCATGACCTGGGCCACAAGGAAGTTTGGAGATGAGAAAGTTGCGAGTACCAGGTCCGATAGCAACACAATCGTCTCCGGTCTGAACTGTGCTTCCGGTGAATGTGACTCCGGTGGATAATTGAACGTCAAAGCCGTCGGTGTTTGGGCTGTTTTTGGGAGCCACTAGCTTGAAGTTACGGACGGCCACATTGGTGCAACCGTTGAGGGTCATATGAGTGATCTGGCTGTTCATTGATTTCACTCCACTTATGATCACGTCATTTGCCGAGCTGAACGATATGGACTACAATAATGCATCATGGTTTTATGAGATTGGTTTCTTCGATCTATATGGAAGTATATGAGGTGGTCTAATAGAGTGTAATAATAATTTAATACTTCGAACGAAATTTAATACCATAATTGACAATTCGTAGTACCATAGATTAATTAGATAAGCTTATATATTTTTTTAGATACGCTTATATCATTATTTCTTTTTTACTCCTTATTGCGTTTATGTATGCATGTTATCGCTGTGTAGTATTTTTTAAACCAAGATCGGATTTCCGTACGTTAAGCGCTCATACGGGAAAAAGTCAAGTAGCTTGTTCATGTTTACAATTTTTTTAAGAAATTGGACTAAGGTTTATACACTGAAACTTATAATCTTTAGTGTTGTTTTAAAGTTTCTTTATATATGTGTTAATTCCTACAAAAATATTGAATTTTGATAAATGCTTTATATACTCAAGCATATAATCTTTAGTGTTGTTTTAAAATTTCTAACCACATTCTACATTTGTATTAATATATGGTAAACTCTTTTTCATGGTACATGAGCATCGTTCAATTTTTTATAAATTAATTTAGTAAAACTCTATATACTCACTAAATTAGTGTACTAACCATTATAAAATCGTTATTCTCTAAAGAAATGGAGACAACAAATGTTTCAAACCTCTTTGACTATCACCATATATTAGTACAAGAGGCAACTATGCATTAAAGCAATATTATTATACTTTTTAAATTTTTTTCAAAATTTATGTGTTAACCCCTACAAAAACATTGAGTTTTACGTTAAACGCTCTATATACTAAAGCCTAAATTTTTTAGTGTTGCTTTAAAATTTCTAACCACATTGTACATTTGTATTAATATATGTTAAACTCTATTTCATGGTATATGGGAATCGTTATAATTTTTATCAATTAATATAGTAAAACTTCATAATACTCACTAAATCGGTGGAATAACCACTATAAAATCGCTATTTTTTTTTTAAAAAACGAAGAAAACAAAGGCTCCAAACCTCTTTCAATATCATCACATGTTAGTGCAATATTCAGCTATGCATCAAAACAATATTATCTTATTTTTTGAAATTTTCTCAAAATCTATGTGTTTAACCCCTAAAAAAATATTGAATTTAGGTAAATGATTTATATACTGAAGGCTATAATCTTTAGTGTTGTTTTAAAATTTCTAACCACATTCTACATTTGTATTAATGTATGTTAAACTCTCTTTCATGGTACATGAACATCGTTCAAATGTTTTATAAATTAATTTAATAAAACTATATATACTCCCTAAATTAGTGGATTAACCTTTATAAAATTGTTATTCTCTAGAGAAATAGAGACAACAAAGATTCCAAACCTCTTTGACCATCACCATATATTAGTACAAGAGGCAACTATGCATTAAAGCAATATTGTTATATTTTTGAATTTTTTTCAAAATCTATGTGTTAATTAATCCCTACAAAAATATTGAGTTTTACGTTAAACGCTTTATATACTAAAAACTAAACTTTTTAGTGTTGTTTTAAAATTTCTAACCACATTCTACATTTGTATTAATGTATGTTAAGCTCTCTTTCATGGTATGGTATGTGGAAATCGTTATAATTTTTTATCAATTAATTTAGTAAAACTTTATAATACTCCCTAAATCAGTGGAATAACCACTATAAAATCACAATTTTCTTGAAAAACGGGGACAACAATGGCTTCAAACCTCTTTCAACATATCATATGTTAGTGCAGGATGCAACTATGCATTAAAACAATATTGTCATATTTTTTGAATTTTTCTCTATATACTGAAGCTTAAACTTTTTAGTGCTGTTTTAAAATTTCTAACCACATTCTATAATTGTAATAATGTATTTTAAGCTCTTTTTCGTGGTATATGGGAATCGTTATAAATTTTTATCAATTAATTTAGTAAAACTT
>NC_027755.1:1150287-1153380 GCF_000695525.1 Brassica oleracea var. oleracea
TGTTTTAAAATTTCTAACCACATTCTACATTTGTATTAATGTATGTTAAGCTCTCTTTCATGGTATGGTATGTGGAAATCGTTATAATTTTTTATCAATTAATTTAGTAAAACTTTATAATACTCCCTAAATCAGTGGAATAACCACTATAAAATCACAATTTTCTTGAAAAACGGGGACAACAATGGCTTCAAACCTCTTTCAACATATCATATGTTAGTGCAGGATGCAACTATGCATTAAAACAATATTGTCATATTTTTTGAATTTTTCTCTATATACTGAAGCTTAAACTTTTTAGTGCTGTTTTAAAATTTCTAACCACATTCTACATTTGTATTAATGTATGTTAAACTCTCTTTAATCGTATATGAGAATCGTTAAAATTTTTTACCAATTAATTTGGTAAAGCTTCATAATATTCTCTAAATCGATGAAATAACCACTATAAAATCGTTATTTTTCTAGAAAAACGGAGACAACAAAGACTCCAAACCTCTTTCAACATATCATTTGTTAGTGCAGGATGCAACTATTTATTAAAAATATTTTTTGAAATTTTCTCAAAATCTACGTGTTAACCCTTACAAAAATATTAAATTTTGGTAAATGTTTTATATAGAACCCTATAATATTTAGTGTTGTTTTAAAATTTCTAACCACATTCTACATTTTTATTAATATATGTTAAACTCTATTTCATGGTACATGAGCATCTTTCAATTTTTTTTTTATAAATTAATTTAGTAAAACTTCATATACTCCCTAAATTAGTGGACTAACCATTATAAAATCGCTATTATCTAGAGAAATGAAGACAACAAATGATCCAAACCTATTTTACCATCACCATATATTAGTACAGGAGGAAATTATGCATTAAAGCAATATTGTTATATTTTTTAAAATTTTCTCAAAATCTATTCGTTAACCCATACAAAAATATTAAGTTTTACGTTAAATGCTCAATATACTGAAGCCTAAACTTTTTAGTGTTGTTTTAAAATTTCTAACCATATTCTACATTTGTATTAATGTATGTTAAACTCTCTTTAATCGTATATGGGAATCGTTATAATTTTTTACCAATTAATTTAGTAAAACTTCATAATACTCTCTAAATCGGTGAAATAACCACTATAAAATCGTTATTTTCTTGAAGAAAAGAGACAACAAAGGCTCTAAACATCTTTCAACATATCATATGTTAGTGCAGGATGCAACTATGCATTAAAACAATATTGTCATATTTTTTGAATTTTTTTCAAAATCTATGTGTTAACCCCTACAAAAATCTTGAATTTTGGTAAATGTTTTATATACTGAACCCTATAATATTTAGTGTTGTTTTAAAATTTCTAACCACATTCTACATTTGTATTAATGTATGCTAAACTCTCTTTCATGGTACATGAGCATCTTTCAATTTTGTTTTATAAATTAATTTAGTAAAACTTCATACACTCCCTAAATTAGTGGACTAACCATTATAAAATCGCTATTACCTAGAGAAATGAAGACAAAAAATGATCCAAACCTATTTTACCATCACCATATATTAGTAAAGGAGACAATTATGCATTAAAGCAATATTTTTATATTTTTTAAAATTTTCTCAAAATCTATGTGTTAACCGCTACGAAAAAATTAAGTTTTACGTTAAACGCTCAATATACTGAAGCCTAAACTTTTTAGTGTTGTTTTAAGATTTCTAACCACATTCTATATTTGTATTAATGTATGTTAAACTCTCTTTCATGGTATATGGGAATCGTTATTATTTTTTATCAATTAATTTAGTAAAATTTCATAATACTCCCTCAATCGGTGGAATAACCACTATAAAATCGCTATTTTCTTGAAAAACAGAGACAACAAAGGCTCCAAACCTCTTTCAACATCATCATATGATAGAGAAGGATGCAACTATGCATTAAAACAATAATGTCATATTTTTTTGAAATTTTCTCAAAATCTATGTGTTTTAACCCCTACAAAAATATTGAATTTTGCGTTAAAAGCTCTATATACTGAAGCTTAAACTTTTTAGTGTTGTTTTAAAAATTTTAACCACATTCTACATTTGTATAAATGTATGTTAAACTCTCTTTCATGGTATATGGGAATCGTTATTATTTTTTATCAATTAATTTAGTAAAATTTCATAATACTCCCTCAATCGGTGGAATAACCACTATAAAATCGCTATTTTCTTGAAAAACAGAGACAACAAAGGCTCCAAACCTCTTTCAACATCATCATATGATAGAGAAGGATGCAACTATGCATTAAAACAATAATGTCATATTTTTTTGAAATTTTCTCAAAATCTATGTGTTTTAACCCCTACAAAAATATTGAATTTTGCGTTAAAAGCTCTATATACTGAAGCTTAAACTTTTTAGTGTTGTTTTAAAAATTTTAACCACATTCTACATTTGTATAAATGTATGTTAAACTCTCTTTCATGGTACATGAACATCGTTCAATTTTTTTTATATATTAATTTAGTAAAACTTCATATACTCTCTAAATTAGTGGACTAACCATTATAAAATCGCTATTCTCTAGAGATATGGAGACAAAAAAAAGGTTTCAAACCTCTTTGACCATCATCATATATTAGTACTGGAGGCAATGATGCATTAAAGCAATATTGTTATATTTTTTGATTTTTTTTCAAAATCTATGTGTTTCCTACGAAAATATTAAGTTTTACGTTAAACGCTCTATATACTGAAGCCTTAACTTTTTAGTGTTGTTTTAAAATTTTTAACCGCATTCTACATTTGTAATAATGTATTTTAAACCGTCTTTCATAGTATATAGGTGTAACACCCCCGAACCGTTTTTAGACATTGGTCAACCATTCAGGCAACAATCAAACAAGAACATGCCCGAACGACCTTTCTCTACCAAGTCCGGAAGTGTCACAACGGGTTTAGAATAGACTTTCCAAGTCACAAAACATAATTCTATAACCCAGAATATCCATTCAAACTCGTTTCCTCTAATCTTCGGCCTGAGGCTTTGCAACCCATACCGAATCATAGAGTTGTGTTAGGTTGGACTAACCTAATATCAGATTCAACC
>NC_027755.1:1153492-1155521 GCF_000695525.1 Brassica oleracea var. oleracea
CTTTAGCAAAAGATGTCCAATCTACACCAGCTCCTACTGTTCCGCAAGCGCTATGGTCCTTTCTACTGGTCACCTGCAAAAGGATGTGAGGAGTGAGTGAACTAGTTTCACTCAGTGAGCCAGGGTTCCCTATCTAGCATCTACAACTACCCGTCATTCTAAACTCAACCCCAAACACAAGTAAGACGGGTAGTTCAACAATCAATAATCAAGATAATAAAGCATGACCGATTTAAGCAATAAACCATTAAACCATAATAAATCAAAACACTTTTTATGAGGGTCCTCTATCGGACTCGCCGGGGGCTGTCACATCCACGTGTGACACTCGGCCTTGGTGATCAAGCCAAGTTAAACCGAGCCCACCACTTTCCGGACCACGACCGGCTTAGTGGTACCATTTGAGGAAGCAATGACCTGCAAACTACTACTAGAACCACCACGAGGTTCTCACACAACAGTACCAACACGAGGTACATACAATAACAACATATAATAATCACACAATCACAATAACCCGGGTGCTTAGACTAGTCTTGCTATCCAATTAGCCCGGACATCGTCTCAAGCCTCGGATCCACAAACTGACAGCTAGACCGGTCCGGCTAACCTAGCTCGGAAGTCGTCTCCGATGTCAGGAATCTGCATTAAAAATTCGTTAAAAAAATAATTAACCGTGACTCACAGTGATTGACCGATGTGGCTTGACTTTTTGATTCCGGAAGCTGACCAAATCTTTTTTATCCCCTCCAAATCTTCGTTTTGATTCCGTACCGTTAATCCCGTAATATTGTAACACGTCTTGATTTTCCCGGCAATCCTCTAACTATCCTTCTTGTTTTTTCTATTTTTCTATTCTTTTCTTTTTCTTTTATTCTTTTCTTTTCTTCCTCTTCCTTTCTTTTCTTCTTTCTTTGCTCACATTCAGTTGGTGGAGAAATGGAGGATGTTGACTTCCTTTTATAGTTAAACAGGATGTATGAGATGGTGACAAGTATCACACTCACCTCCTCCCATTTTTGGCCACGTTCCCAAAACAATGACTAAGTCATTTGCTTCCTCTCCAAATTGGCCACGTGATCAATATAAACCTGAGTAAGCACATTGTTTACTTTCTTTCTTTCTTGATAAGCCACGTATCTCACTTCTCTTCTCCTCTTTGACCACGTGGTGATGGCAAAGCCATGTTGTACGATTCATTTTCCTTTCTTTTAATGCATCGATCACTTCTCGTCTTTACTTTCATATTTTTGTCTCCATAAAAATTTATTTTGGAAAAATAAATTACGAACTCGTAATAAATTTTCCAAAATAAATTTATTTAAATTATTTATTTAAAAATAATTCTTTTTCAGGAAGATGGGGTATTACATCTTCCTCCCCTTATTAGAATTTGTCCCCGAATTCTCTAGGATGATCTCTCTTCTTTCATCATTACATCTTCATGGAAGAACTCTGGATGTGATGCTTTGAACCTTGACTCATCCTCCCAGGTCACAATTACACGGTTTCGCCTACCCCATAAAACTTGAACTTGAGGAATCTCTCGGTTCTTTAGTTTTCGTATTCGACGTTCACCTATTCGGATTGGTCCCTCTGGATAAGTGAGGTTTGTTTGCATGGTTTCGATTTGCTCCATCTCAATAGCTTTGGGATCATGAACATGTTTCCGTAGCATTGATACGTGAAACACCGGATGTATCCGCATCTCTTCGAGCAGGTTGTGACGGTAAGCAACATCTCTGATTCGTTCTTCAATCTGGTAAGACCCGATGAATCTTATCGCAAGTTTCCCAACTTTCCCGAATCGATCTTTTCCTTTTTGAGCTGACACTTTCAGATAAACCCAATCACCAATACTGAACACCACTTCTCGCCTTGATTGATCAGCGTACTTCTTTTTCCTATCCTGCACTTTCTTCATATTGGTTTGAATGATCTTCAGCTTTTTCATCGTCTCTTCAACAATTTCGGGTCCAAACTCTCTTCTTTCCCCAACTTCGGTCCAGCATAAAGGTGTTTTGCATGG
>NC_027755.1:1155616-1156396 GCF_000695525.1 Brassica oleracea var. oleracea
CCAATCCAATATACACATCCGCATCATATCCTCTATGGTGCGAATGGTTTTTTCGGTTTGGCCATCCGTCTCGTGATGATACGCGGTGCTTATGAATAACTTAGTTCCCACTGCTTCTTGTAACGCCTTCCAAAAATTTGAGGTAAATCTAGGATCTCGATCGGAGACTATATCTGTTGGCACACTATGCAACCTCACAATTTGGTCCACATACATCTCTGCCAATACTTCTACCCTATCGGTTTCCTTCATAGGTAACAAGTGCGCCACCTTCGTCAGTCTATCGAAAATCACCCATATTGCGTTATTTGATCTACCTCGAGCCGGGGGTAATCCAGTGATGAAATCCATGGATATGGAATCCCATTTCCACTGAGGTACTGGTAAGCTTTGTAACAACCCTCCTGGAATCTGATGCTCGACTTTGACTTGTTGACAAGTTTGACATTGAGCCACCCATCGCGCCACTAATTTCTTCATTCCCGGCCAATGATAATACCTTTGGATATCTCGATACATTTTCGTACTCCCGGGGTGGATACTGAGTAACGAATGATGCGTCGACTTCAAAATCTCATCTGGTAGCCCTTCTCCTTGTGGTACTGAAATCCTCCCGTTAAGTAATAGTGTACCCTCTAGCGCCATATGATAGCCAGTTGGGTTTGGACCTTCTTGACTCTTGACTTCCTCAATAATTCTCTTTAACTTTTCATCACGTTGTTGCTCCTGTCTGATCCGTGCGAGTAAACCCGCCTGGTTTACTGCATGCATGCCTAATGG
>NC_027755.1:1158420-1159164 GCF_000695525.1 Brassica oleracea var. oleracea
AGCCTTCGCTTGGATTCAGGAGTGAAGTACTTGCGTTCAAATTCTTTTTTGAATGCCGCCCAAGTGGTGACCAGATGTCCTACTTGGCGATCCCTACTCTCCCACCATTCTGCCGCGTCTTTTTCTAAGTAATACACCGCCATCTTTCTCGTAGACTCCTCGGAACACGTCAGTGTCTCAAAGTTTTTCTCAATGGTTCGAAGTCACTGGTCGGCTTCAAATGGATCTGTCCCTCCTTCAAAATGGGGTGTCTTCATATTCTTCATGGCAGTTATCAACGGTAACATTGGTGTAGCCATTGTAGGTTGTGGTGGCATGACTGGTAGTGGTTGCACTTGAGGTTGTTGTAGGGACCTCGCTATCACGTCATGAAGCATCTTCAAAGTGTGCTCCATTCCTACTCCTTGTTGTGGTTGATCATGAACTTCTGCTTCAATCGGGTTGTTCCGCCTTATTGGTCTTGTCCTTGGACACTTGACTCGCTATCATCTGTTTCTGGTCTTCTCCTTACAGTACGGTTTGGTGGAAAGTTTTTTCCTGGTGGTATCTCTTGATCATGTCCAAACAGATTGTTGTTTCTTCTTGCGTTTTCTTCACTGGATCCTTGGTTGGTATGCGCCAGTGTTTGCACCCTTCCCTCAGATTCATATCCTAATCCTCTTCTTCTTGAGACTTTGTCTATACCTAACATCCAATCTTGTCCCCCATCACTCCTTCCCCTCCTTGCCATCTGCAATCCACAAA
>NC_027755.1:1160102-1176292 GCF_000695525.1 Brassica oleracea var. oleracea
CGTCTCCGATGTCAGGAACCTGCATTAAAAATTCGTTAACAAACAATTAACCGTGACTCACAGTGATTGACCGATGTGGCTTGACTTTTTGATTCCGGAAGCTGACCAAATCTTTTTTATCCCTTCCAAATCTTCGTCTTGATTCCGTGCCGTTAATCCCGTAATATTGTAACACGTCTTGCTTTTCCTGGCAATCCTCTAACTATCCTTCTTATTTTTTCTATTTTTCTATTCTTTTCTTTTTCTCTTATTCTTTTCTTCTCTTCCTCTTCTTTTCTTTTCTTCTTTCTTTGCTCACGTTCAGTTGGTGGAGAAATGGAGGATGTTGACTTCCTTTTATAGTTAAACAAGATGTATGAGATGGTGACAAGTATCACACTCACCTCCTCCCATTTTTGGCCACGTTCCCAAAACAATGACTAAGTCATTTGCTTCCTCTCCAAATTGGCCACGTGATCAATATAAACCTGAGTAAGCACATTGTTTACTTTCTTTCTTGATAAGCCACGTATCTCGCTTCTCTTCTCCTCTTTGACCACGTGGTGATGACAAAGCCATGCTGTACGATTCATTCTTCTTTTTTTTAATGCATCGATCACTTCTCGTCTTTACCTTCATATTTTTGTCTCCAGAAAAATTTATTTTTAAAAAAATAAATTACGAACTCGTAATAAATTTTCCAAAATAAATTAATTTAAATTATTTATTTAAAAATAATTCTTTCTCAGGAAGACGGGATATTACAATGGGAATCACTATAATTTTATATCAATTAATTTAGTAAAACTTCATAATAATCCCTAAATAAGTAGAATAATCACTACAAAATCGCTATTTTTTTGAAAAACGGAAACGACAAAAGCTTCAAACCTCTTTCAACATCATCATATGTTAGTGCATGATGCAACTATGCATTAAAACAATACTGTCATATTTTTTGAAATTTTCTCAAAATCTACGTGTTAACCCCTAAAAAAATATTGAATTTAGGTAAATGCTTTCTATACTGAAGCTTATAATATTTAGTGTTGTTTTAAAATTTATAACCACATTCTATATTTGTATTAATGTATACTAAACTCTCTTTCATAGTACATGAACATCGTTCAATTTTTCTATAAATTAATTTATTAAAACTATATATACTTCCTAAAATAGTGGATTAACCATTATAAAATCGTTATTCTCTGGAGATTTGGGGACAAAAAAAGGTTTCAAACCTCTTTGACCATCATCATATATTAGTACAGGAAGCAATGATGCATTAAAGCAATATTATTATATTTTTTGAATTTTTTTTCAAAATCTATGTGTTCGCCACGAAAATATTAAGTTTTACGTTAAACGCTCTATATACTGAAGCCTAAACTTTTTAATGTTGTTTTAAAATTTTTAACCACATTCTACATTTGTAATAATGTATTTTAAACCCTCTTTCATGGTATATGGGAATCACTATAATTTTATATCAATTAATTTAGTAAAACTTCTTAATAATCCCTAAATAGATAGAATAACCATTATAAAATCGCTATTTTCTTGAAAAACGGAAACGACAAAAGCTTCAAACCTCTTTCAACACCATCATATGTTAGTGCATGATGCAACTATGCATTAAAACAATACTGTCATATTTTTTAAAATTTACTCAAAATCTATGTGTTAACCCCTAAAAAAATATTGAATTTAGCTAAATGCTTTATATACTGAAGCTTATAATCTTTAGTGTTATTTTAAAATTTCTAACCACATTCTACATTTGTATTCTAAATTTTTATTAATGTATGCTAAACTCTCTTTCATGGTACATGAACATCGTTCAATTTTTTATAAATTAATTTAATAAAACTATTTATACTTCCTAAACTAGTGGATTAACCATTATAAAATCGTTATTCTCTAGAGAAATAGAGACAACAAAGATTCCAAACCTCATTGACCATCACCATATATTAGTACAAGAGACAACTATGTATTAAAGCAATATTGTTATATTTTTTTATTTTTTCTCAAAATCTATGTGTTAATTAATCCCTGCAAAAATATTGAGTTTTACGTTAAACACTCTATATACTGAAGCCTAAATTTTTAGGGTTGTTTCAAAATTTCTAACCACATTCTACCTTTGTATTAATGTATGTTAAGCTCTCTTTCATGGTATATGGTAATCGTTATAATTTTTTATCAATTAATTTATTAAAAATTTATAATACTCTCTAAATGAGTAGAATAACCACTATAAAATCGCATTTTTCTTGAAAAACGGGGACAACAAAGGCTCCAAACCTCTTTCAACATATCATATGTTAGTGCAGGATGCAACTATGCATTAAAACAATATTGTCATATTTTTGAATTTTTCTCTATATACTGAAGCCTAAACCTTTTAGTGTTGTTTTAAAAATTTTAACCACATTCTACATTTGTATTAATGTATGTTAAACTTTCTTTCTCTTGAAGAACGGAGACAACAAAGGCTCCAAACCTCTTTCAACATCATCATATGTTAGTGCATGATGTAACTATGCATTAAAACAATATTTATATATTTTTAAATTTTTTCTCAAAATCTATGTGTTAACTAACCCCTACGAAAATATTGAGTTTTGCGTTAAAAGCTCTATATACTGAAGGCTAAACTTTTCAGTGTTGTTTTAAAATTTTTAACTACATTCTACATTTTTATAAATGTATGTTAAACTCTCTTTCATGGTACATGAACATCTTTCAATTTTTTATATATATTAATTTAGTAAAACTTCATATACTCCCTAAATTAGTGGACTAACCTTTATAAAATCGCCATTCTCTAGAGAAATAGAGACAAAAAAGGTTCCAAACCTCTTTGACCATCATCATATATTAGTACAGGAGGCAATGATGCAATAAAGCAACATTGTTATATTTTTTGAATTTTTTTTCAAAATCTATGTGTTCCCTACGAAAATATTAAGTTTTACGTTAAACGCTCTATATACTGAAGCCTAAAATTTTTAGTGTTGTTCTAAAATTTTTAACCACATTCTACATTTGTAATAATTTATTTTAAACCCTATTTCATGGTATATGGGAATAGCTATAATTTTATATCAATTAATTTAATAAAACTTCATAATAATCCCTAATTACGTAGAATAACCACTATAAAATCTCTATTTTCTTGAAAAACGGAAACGACAAAAGCTCCAAACCTCTTTCAACATCATCATATGTTAGTGCAGGATGCAACTATGCAATAAAACAATACGGTCATATTTTTTGAAATTTTTGTTCAAAATCTATGTGTTAACCTCTACAAAAATATTGAATTTTGGTAAATGCTTTATATAATGAAACCTATAATCTTTAGTGTTGTTTTAAAATTTCTAACTACATTCTACATTTGTATTAATGTATGCTGAACTCTCTTTCATGGTACATGAGCATCGTTCAATTTTTTTTTATAAATTAATTTTGTAAAACTTCATATACTCTCTAAATTGGTGGACTAACCAGTATAAAATCGCTATTTTCTAGAGAAATGGAGACAACAAAAGTTCTAAACTTCTTTGACCATCACCATATATTAGTACATGATGCAAGAATTAAAGCAATATTGTTATATTTCTTGAATTTTTCTCAAAATCTATGTGTTAACCCCTACAAAAATATTGAGTTTTACGTTAAACGCTAAATATACTGAAGCCTAAACTTTTTATTGTTGTTTTAAAATTTCTAACCATATTCTACATTTGTATTAATGTATGTTAAACTCTCTTTTCATGGTATATGGTAATCGTTATAATTTTTTATCAATTAATTTAGTAAAACTTTATAATACTCCCTAAATCAGTGGAATAACCACTATAAAATTGCAATTTTCTTGAAAAACGGGGACAACAAAGGCTCCAAACCTCTTTTAACATATTATATGTTAGTGCATGATGCAACTATGCATTAAAACTATATTGTCATATTTTTGAATTTTTCTCTACATGCTGAAGCCTAAACATTTTAGTGTTGTTTTAAAATTTCTAACCACATTCTACATTTGTATTAATGTACGGGAATCGTTATAATTTTTTACCAATTAATTTAGTAAAACTTCATAATATTCTCTCAATCGGTGAAATAACCACTATAAAATCGTTATTTTCTTGAAAAACGGAGACAACAAAGGGTTCAAACATCTTTCAACATATCGTATGTTAGTGCAGGATGCAACTATGCATTAAAACAATATTGTCATATTTTTTGAAATTTTCTCAAAATCTATGTGTTAAGCCCTACAAAAATATTGAATTTTGGTAAATGTTTTATATACTGAACCCTATAATATTTAGTGTTGTTTTAAAATTTCTAACCACATTCTACATTTGTATTAATTTATGCTAAACTCTCTCATGGTATATGAGCATCTTTCAATTTTTTTTATAAATTAATTTAGTAAAACTTCATATACTCCCTAATTTAGTGGACTAACCATTATAAAATCGCTATTATCTAGAGAAATGAAGGCAACAAATGATCCAAACCTATTTTACCATCACCATATATTAGTACAGGAGGCAATTATGCATTAAGGCAATATTGTTATATTTTTTGAAATTTTCTCAAAATCTATGTGTTAACCCCTACGAAAATATTGAGTTTTACGTTAAACGCTCTATATTTTGAGGCCTAAGCTTTTTAGTGTTGTTTTAAAATTTCTAACCACATTCTACATTTGTATTAATGTATGTTAAACTCTCTTTCATGGTATATGGGAATTGTTATATTTTTTTATCAATCAATTTAGTAAAACTTCATAATACTCCCTAAATCGGTGAAAATAACCACTATAAAATCGCTATTCTCTTGAAGAACGGAGACAACAAAAGCTCCAAACCTCTTTCAACATCATCATATGTTAGTGCATGATGCAACTATGCATTAAAAAAATATTTATATATTTTTTAAAATATTCTCAAAATCTATGTGCTAACTAACCCCTACGAAAATATTTAGTTTTGCGTTAAATGCTCTATATACTGAAGGCTAAACTTTTTATTGTTTTTTTAAATTTTTTATCAACATTCTACATTTGTATAAATGTATGTTAAACTCTCTTTCATGGTACATGAACATCGTTCAATTTTTTTTATACATTAATTTAGTAAAACTTTATATACTCCCTAAATTAGTGGACTAACAAGGTTCCAAACCTCTTTGACCATCATCATATATTAGTATAGGAGGCAATGATGCATTAAAGCAATATTGTTATATTTTTTGAATATTTTTTCAAAATCTATGTGTTCCCTACGAAAATATTAAGTTTTACTTTAAACGCTCAATATACTAAAGCCTAAACTTTTTAGTATTGTTTTAAAATTTCTAACCACATTCTAAATTTGTAATAATGCATTTTAAAACCTATTTCATGGTATATGGTAATCGGTATAATTTTTTATCAATTAATTTAGTAAAACTTCATAATACTCCCTAACTAGGTGGGATAACCTTTATAAAATCGCTATTTTCTTGAAAAACGGAGACAACAAAGGCTCCAAACCTCTTTCAACATCATCATATGTTAGTGCATGATGCAACTATGCGTTAAAACAATACTGTCATATTTTTTGAAATTTTTGTTCAAAATCTACGTGTGAACTCCTACATAAATATTAAATTTTGGTAAATTCTTTATATAATGAAACCTATAATCTTTAGTGTTGTTTTAAAATTTCTAACTACATTCTACATTTGTATTAATGTATGCTGAACTCTCTTTCATGGTACATGAGCATCGTTCAATTTTCTTTTATAAATTAATTTTGTAAAACTTCATATACTCTCTAAATTAGTGGACTAACCATTATAAAATCGCTATTTTCTAGAGAAATGGAGACAACAAAAGTTCTAAACTTCTTTGACCATCACCATATATTAGTACAGGACACAAGAATTAAAGCAATATTGTTATATTTTTGGATTTTTTCTCAATATCTATGTGTTAACCCTATGAAAATATTGAGTTTCACGTAAAACGCTCTATATACTGAAGCCTAAACTTTTTAGTGTTGTTTTAAAATTTCTAACCACATTCTACATTTGTATTAATGTATGTTAAACTCTCTTTCATGGTATATAGGAATCATTATAATTTTTTATCAATCAATTTAGTAAAACTTCATAATACTCCCTAAATCGGTGGAATAACCACTATAAAATCGCTATTCTCTTGAAGAACGGAGACAACAAAGGCACCAAAACTCTTTCAACATCATAATATGTTAGTTCATGATGTAACTATGCATTAAAACAATATTGTCATATTTATTGAAATTTTCTCAAAATCTATGTGTTAACTAACCCCTACGAAAATATTGAGTTTTATGTTAAAAACTCTATATACTGAAGCCTAAATTTTTAGTGTTGTTTTAAAATTTTTTTCCACATTCTACATTTGTATTAATGTATGTTTAACTCTTTTTCACGGTACATGAGCATCGTTCAGTTTTTTTTATAAATTAATTAAGTAAAACTTCATATACTCCCAAAATTAGTGAAATAACCATTATAAAATCGCTATTCTCTAAAGAAATGGAGACAAAAAAGGTTTCAAACCTCTTTGACCATCATCATATATTTGTACAGGAGGAAACGATGCATTAAAGCAATATTGTTATATTGTTAACCCCTACGAAAATATTGAGTTTTACGTTAAACGCTCTATATACAGAAGCCTAAACTTTTTAGTGTTGTTTTAAAATTTCTAACCACATTTTACATTTGTAATAATGTATTTTAAACTCTCTTTCATGGTATATGGGAATTGTTATAACTTTTTATCAATTAATTTAGTAAAACGTCATAATATTCTCTAAATCGGTGGAATAACCACTATAAAATCACTATTTTTTGAAAAAAGTAGACAAAAATGGCTCCAAACCTCTTTCAACATCATCATATGTTAGTGCAGGATGCTACTATGCATTAAAACAATATTGTCATATTTTTTAAAATTTTGTCAAAATCCATGTGTTAACCCTACAATAATATTGAATTTTGGTAAATGCTTTATATAATGAACCCTATAATCTTTAGTGTTGTTTTAAAATTTCTAACCACATTCTACATTTGTACTGATGTATTCTAAACTCTCTTTCATGGTATATGAACAGCGTTCAATTTTTTTAAAAATTAATTTAGTAAAACTTCATATACTCCCTAAATAAGTGGACTAACCATTATAAAATCGCTACACTCTAGAGGAATTGAGACAACAAATGATCCAAACCTCTTTGACCAATACCAAATTTTAGTACATGAGCCAACTACGCATTAAAGCAATATAATTATATTTTCGATATTTTCTCAAAATCTATTTGTTCGCTCCTACGAAAATATTAAGTTTTACGTTAAACGCTCTATTTACTGAAGCCTAAAATTTTTAGTGTTATTTAAAATTTCTAACCACATTCTACGTTTGTATTAATGTATTTTAAACTCTCTTTCATGGTATATGGGAATCACTATAATTTTTTATCAATTAATTTAGTAAAACTTCATAATATCCCCTAAATAGGTGGAATAACCGCTATAAAATCGCTATTTTTTTGAAAAACGGAGACAACAAAGGCTCCAAACCTCTTTCAACATTATCATATGTTATTGCAGGATGCAACTATGCATTAAAACAATGCTGCCATATTTTTTGAAATTTTCTCAAATTCTATGTGTTAACCAACCCCTTACAAAAATATTGAATTATGGTAAATGCTTTATATACTGAACCCTATAATCTTTAGTGTTGTTTTAAAATTTCTATCCACATTCTACATTTGTATTATTGTATGCTAAACTCTCTTTCATAGTACATGAGAATCGTTCATTTTTTTTATATACTAATTTAGTAAAATTTCTTATACTCTCTAAATTAGTGAACTAATTACTATAAAATTGCTATTCTCTAGAGAAATAGAGACAAAAAGGTTCTAAACGCCATTGACCATCACCATATATTTCTACATGAAGCAACTATGCATTAAAACAATATTGTTATATTTTGAGAATTTTTCTCAAAATCTATGTGTTAACCCCTACGAAAATATTGAGTTTTATGTTAAACATTCTATTTACTGAAGCCTAAAATTTTTAGTATTGTTTTAAAATTTCTAACCATATTCTACATTTGTATTAATGTATGTTAAACTCTCTTTAATGGTATATGGGGATCGTTATAATTTTTTATCAATTAATTTAGTAAAACTTCGTAATACTCCCTAAATTGGTGGAATAACCACTATAAAATCGCTATTTTATTGAAAAATGGAGACAACAAAGGCTCCAGCCCTCTTTCAACATTATCATATGTTAGTGCAGGATGCAACTATGCATTACAAAAATATTTTCATATTTTTTGAAATTTTCCCAGAATCTATGTGTAACCCCTACAAAAATATTGAGTTTTGGTAAATGCTTTATATACTGAACCCTATATTATTTAGTGTTGTTTTCAAATTTCTAACCACATTCTACATTTTTATTAATGTATGCTAAACTCTGTTTCATGGTACATGAGCATCGTTCAATTTTTTTATAAATTAATTTAGTAAAACTTCATATACTCCCAAAATTAGTGGACTAACCATTATAAAATCGCTATTCTCTAGAGAAATAGATACAACAAATGATCCAAACCTCTTTGACCATCACAATATATTTGTACAGGAGTAAATTATGCATTAAAGCAATATTGTTGTATTTTTTGAATTTTTCTCAAAATCTATGTGTTAACCCCTACGAAAATATTGAGTTTTATTACGTTAAAATCTCTATATACTGAAGCCTAAACTTTTTAGAGTTGTTTTAAATATTCTAACCACATTCTACATTTGTAATAATGTATTTAAACTCTGTTTCATGGTATATGGGAATCGTTATAATTTTTTTAGCAACCAATTTAGTAAAACTTCGTAATACTCCCTAAATCGGTGGAATAATCACTATAAAATCGCTATTTTCTTGAAAAACGGAGACAACAAAGGCTCCAAACCTCTTTCAACATCATCGTATGTTAGTGCAGAATACAACTATAAATTAAAACAATATTGTCATATTTTTTGAAATTTTCTCAAACTATATATGTTACCCCCTACAAAAATATCGAATTTTGGTAAATACTTTATATACTGAACCCTATAATCTTTAGTGTTGTTTTAAAATTTCTAACCACATTCTGCATTTGTATTGATGTACGCTAAACTCTCTTTCATGGTATATGAGCATCGTTCAATTTCTTAAAAAAATAATTTAGTAAAACTTCATATACTCCCTAAATTAAGGGACTAAATATTATAAAAGCGCCATTCTCTAGAGAAATGGAGACAACAAATGATCCAAACCTCTTTGACAATCACCATATATTAGTAAATGAGGCAACTATGCAAAAAAACAGTATTATTATATTTTTTGAGTTTTTCTCAAAATCTATGTGTTAGCCCCTACAAAATATTAAGTTTTACGTTAAAATCTCTATATACTGAAGCCTAAACTTTTTAGAGTTGTTTTAAATATTCTAACCACATTCTACATTTGTAATAATGTATTTAAACTCTATTTCATGGTATATGGGAATCGTTATAATTTTATATCAATTAATTTAGAAAAACTTCATAGTAATCCCCAAATCGCTATTTTCTTGTAAAACGGAGACAACAAAGGCTCCAAACCTCTTTCAACATCATCATATGTTAATACAGGATGAAACTATGCATTAAAACCATAATGTCATATTTTTTGAATTTTTTGTTTCAAAATCTATGTGTTAACCCCTACAAAATATTGAATTTTGGCAAATGCTTTATATTCTGAACCCTATAATCTTTAGTGTTGTTTTAAAATTTCTAACCACATTTTACATTTGTATTAATTTATGCTAAACTCTCTTTCATGGTACATGAGCATCGTTCAATTTTTTTTAGAAATTAATTTTGTAAAACTTCATATACTCCCAAAATTAGTGGACTAACCATTATAAAATCCCTATTCTCTAGAGAAATGGAGGCAAAAAAAGTTTTAAACTTCTTTAACCATCACCATATACTAGTACATGAGGCAACAATGCATTAAAGAAATATTGTTGTAATTTTTTAATTTTTTTTCCAAATCTATGTGTTAACCCCTACGAAAAGTTTGAGTTTTACATCAAACGCTCTATATATTGAAGCCTAAACTTTTTAGTGTTGTTTTAAAAATTTTAACCAAATTCTATATTTGTATTAATGTATGTTAAACTATCTTTCAAGGTATATGGAAATCGTTGTAACCTTTTTATCAATTAATTTAGTAAAACTTCATAATACTCCCTAAAATAGGTTTAATAACCATTATAAAATCGCTATTCTCTTTGAAAAAACGGAGACAATAAAGGCTCCAAACCTCATTCAACATCATCACATATTAGTGCAGGATGCAACTATGCATTAAAACAATATTGTCATATTTTTTGAAATTTTCTCAAAATCTAAGTGTTAACCCCTTAGGAATATATTTGAGTTTTACGTTAAACGATCTATATACTGAAGCCTAAACTTTTTAGTGTGGTTTTAAAATTTGTAACCACATTATACATTTTTATTAATGTATGTTAAACTCTCTTTCATGGTATACGGGAATCGTTATTATTTTTTATCAATTAATTTAGTAAAATTTCATAATACTCCCTAAATCGGTGGAATAACCAGTATAAAATCGTTGTTTTCTTGAAAAAGATAGACAACAAAGGCTCCAAACGTCTTTCAACATCATCATATGTTAGAGAAGGATCAACTATGCATTAAAACAATAATGTCATTTTTTTTTAAATTTTCTCAAAACCTATGTGTTAACCCCTACAAAAATATTGAATTTTTGTAAATGCTTTATATTCTGAACCCTATAATCTTTAGTGTTGTTTTAAAATTTCTAACCATATTTTACATTTGTATTAATTTATGCTAAACTCACTTTCATGGTACATGAGCATCGTTCAATTTTTTTTAGAAATTAATTTTGTAAAACTTCATATACTCCCAAAATTAGTAGACTAACCATTATAAAATCGCTATTCTCTAGAGAAATGGAGACAACAAAGGTTCCAAACTTCTTTGACCATCACCATATATAAGTACAGGAGAAAATTATGCATTAAAGCAATACCGTTATATTTTTTGAATTTTTCTCAAAAAGTACGTGTCAATCCCTACGAAAATATTGAGTTTTACGTTAAACGCTCTATATACTGAAGCCTAAAAATTTTAGTGTTGTTTTAAAATTTCTAACCATATTTTACATTTGTATTAATTTATGCTAAACTCACTTTCATGGTACATGAGCATCGTTCAATTTTTTTTAGAAATTAATTTTGTAAAACTTCATATACTCCCAAAATTAGTAGACTAACCATTATAAAATCGCTATTCTCTAGAGAAATGGAGACAACAAAGGTTCCAAACTTCTTTGACCATCACCATATATAAGTACAGGAGAAAATTATGCATTAAAGCAATACCGTTATATTTTTTGAATTTTTCTCAAAAAGTACGTGTCAATCCCTACGAAAATATTGAGTTTTACGTTAAACGCTCTATATACTGAAGCCTAAAAATTTTAGTGTTGTTTTAAAATTTCTAACCACAATCTATATTTGTATTGATGTATGCTAAACTCTCTTTCATGGTATATGGGAATTGTTATATTTTTTTATCAATCAATTTAGTAAAACTTCATAATACTCTCTAAATCGGTGCAATAACCACTATAAAATCGTTATTCTCTTGAAGAACGGAGACAACAAAGGCTTCAAACCTCTTTCAACATCATTATATGTTAGTGCATGATGGCACTATACATTAAAACAATATTTATATATTTTTTTCGAAATTTTCTCTAAATCTATGTGTTAACTAACCCCTACGAAAATTTTAAGTTTTGCGTTAAAAGCTCTATATACTGAAGCCTAAACTTTTTAGTGTTGTTTTAAAATTTTTAACAACATTCTACATTTGTATTAATGTATGTTAAACTCTCTTTCATGGTATACGGGAATCATTATTATTTTTTATCAATTAATTTAGTAAAATTTTATAATACTCCCTAAATCGGTGGAATAACCACTATAAAATCGCTATTTGTTGAAAAACAGAGACGAAAAAGGCTCCAAACCTCTTTCAACATCATCATATGTTAGAGAAGGATGCAACTATGCATTAAAACAATAATGTTATATTTTTTTGAAATTTTCTCAAAATCTATGTGTTAACCCCTACAAAATATTGAATTTTGGTAAATGATTTATATACTGAAGCCAGTAATATTTAGTGTTGTTTTAAAATTTCTAACCACAATCTATATTTGTATTGATGTATGCTAAACTCTCTTTCATGGTATTTGAGCATCGTTCAATTTCTTAAAAAATTAATTTAGTAAAACTTTATATACTCCCTAAATTAAGGGACTAACCATTATAAAATCGCTATTCTCTAGAGAAATGGAGAGAACAAATGATCCAATCCTCTTTGACAATCACCATATACTAGTACATGAGACAACTATGCATAAAAGCAATATTATTATATTTTTTTAGTTTTTCTCAAAATCTATGTGTTAACCCCTACAAAATATTAAGTTTTACGTTAAAATTAATTTGTAATAATGTATTTAAAACTCTATTTCATGGTGTATGGGAATCGTGATAATTTTATATCAATTAATTTAGTAAAACTTCATAATAATCCTCAAATAGGTAGAATAACCCCTATAAAATCACCATTTTCTTGAAAAACGGAGACAACAAAGGCTCCAAACCTCTTTTAACATCATCATATGTAAGTGCATGATGCAACTATGCGTTAAAACAATAATGACATATTTTTTGAAATTTTTCTCAAAATCAAGGTGTTATAACCACTACAAAAATATTGAATTTTGGTAAATGTTTTATATTTTGAAGCATATAATCTTTAGTGTTGTTTTAAAATTTCTATCCACATTCTACATTTGTATTAATGTATGCTAAACTCTCTTTCACGGTACATGAGCATCGTTCAATTTTTTTTATAAATTAATTTTATAAAACTTCATATACTCCATAAATTAGTGGACTAACCATTATAAAATCGATATTCTCTAGAGAAATGGAGACAACAAAGGTTACAAACTTCTTTGACCATAACCATATATTAGTACAGGAGGAAATTATGCATTAAAGCAATATTGTTATATTTTAAAATTTTTTCTCAAAATCTATGTTAACCCCTACGAAAATATTGAGTTTCACGTTAAACGCTCTATATACTGAAGCCTAAACTTTTTAGTGTTGTTTTAAAATTTCTAACCACATTCTACATTTGTATTAATGTATGTTAAACTCTCTTTCATGGTATATGAGAATCATTATAATTTTTTATCAATCAATTTAGTAAAACTTCATAATACTCCCTAAATCGGTGTTATTCAAACCGCAAACTGTTGTTTTCGGTTTAAAAACCCTATTTCCTCGGAATTTCCTCGGATTATTCCGAGGGAATTCCGAGGAAACCCTTTTCTTCCTCGGAATTCCGTCGGAATATTCCGAGGAAATTCTGAGGAACTAGTGTTTGGGGTTTCAATACGTCAATTTTTTTTCCTAAACGGATCGATCGATGTATATATATCCAAAAACGCATCGATCGATCACTAAGATGGACCAAAGCGTAACAATGTGATCGATCGATTAGATTATCCCATCGATCGATCGAGAATCTCAAGCGTTCCTCGGAATGTCCTCGGAAAATCTCGTGCGTTTTTTTATAAACGGATCGATCGATGGATATATGTACCAAAACGCATCGATCGATAGAGTATATCAGGTGTTCCTCGAAATTTCCTCGGAATATTCCGAGGCTTTTCTGAGGAAACAGGGTTTGGGGTAACAATGTGATCGATCGAGAACAAAATCTCGTACGTTTTTTTATAAACGGATCGATCGATGTATATATATCCAAAAAAAAAAATCAATTGTGGTCTGTTTCCGAGTCATCATCACCAGATGAATCTGAATCTGGATCTTGGTGAAACTCTCCAATCACTGGTTCATCCTCTACGTGAACGACGGCTTCCTCTCCGAAGTCGGTTAAATCGACTACAAGGCCAACTCCAGCTAAATCTTCTGCTGCACTTAAGTTGCCGGATGTGCTTGGTTGTAGTGGGTATGGGTTTATAGATCTTCTCAGGCAAAGGAGTCACTTATCCGGAGCCCAGTACTGAGATATGCGACACGCCTCATTGGCTCATTGCTATACGGGACAACCACAGCCGCATCAGTCACGCAATGGGAGTTGTGCCTCCTGTACCAAGGTGTGAGGCATTTGCTACCGGCATTTGGAAACTCTACATTCCCACCTGCTACTGCCTTCAACATGGGAGCGGTGCTGGCCGCAAACTTAGCAGGATACAAGGGGAAAGTAACCAAATCCAAGAGCAATGCATGTGGATTTGGTGCAGTGATTACTCGGATCCTTAGACATGTGGGTGTAGACTGCAAGAACCAGGAGGTAGCACTGGACAGATCGAACAACATTGCTTGGAACTACCTGGATGTCATTTCTCTAGTAAGTAAGGAGTTCATAGCTGGTCCCCACTCGAGGATCGATCGGGATGGTCCTTACGTCTACGTATTCCAGGACCGAGCGAAGAAAACACTCTACTGCCACCTACCTCAGATCGGTCTCACTTCTCTACTTTCAGAGGCTGCAGTTGAGTTCCTACCCCCTGCTACCGCACTAGTAGACAAGCCATCCTTCTTCACGCCAAAATATCAGACCAAAGGCAAGGGCGTGGTTGATGAAGAAGGAGAAGATGAGGCTGCACAAGCCATTCCAGATGATTCACAACCCCATCAGCTACTCCCATCAGACTCCAGCCAGTACAAGCTGCAAGAGCTTCCACCGAACGCCACTTCGCGCCAGCAACAACATTGGAGAGATCAGAGCATAAAGACAAACAACGACATGCTACACAAGATCTGGGCTGCCATTTCACGTATCAGGCCGTGTCGTTGCCAAAAGGATGATGTAGTTCATCGGGACAACTCTCCATCCAGCTCTGGTTCGGGTTCGAGTGGTACACACAGGGTAAGAAAGAGGTCCAAGAGACCCAATGATGCGGAACATCTGGAGCAGGAGACGAGGAGTAGGAGCTATCACCGGCTATTTTATTTTCTTTTCTATTCTAACGTTTTATGGTCTTATTTTCTGTTAATTTTGAACTTAGTTTTTTTTTTTATTTTTTTTCTTAATTATGAGTTCGTATTTCTTTTACATGGTTTCTTCGTTTTATTTGGTTGTGTTCTGAGTAGTTTTTAATTCGTATTCAGCTTTGCCTTGCTAGATAAACCAAATAATTATTATCCGAGGAAAGAGGTTATATCAAGAGTTGCTCGGAATTTTCTCGGTATTTCTTAAAAAAAAAAAATAATAAGTTCAATGGTAGTCTGTTTCCGAGACATCATCATCAGATGAATCTGAATCTGGATCTTGGTGAAACTCTCCAATTACTGGTTCATCCTCTACGTGAACGACGGCTTCCTCTCCGAAGTCGGTTAAATCGACTACAAGGCCAACTCCAGCTAAATCTTCTGCTGCACTACAGTTGCCGGATGTGCTTGGTTGTAGTGGGTCTTCCAGCTCAGAACTTCCCTGAACTCGGCCTCTCGGGTTGAGTCTTGTAACAGTAACCCATGGATCATCTCTGTTCCTTACCCGGGGGTACTTGATATAACAAACCTGTAACATTTAGAAAAATTATAAATTAATACACATGATGATGAATCATTCTGAATAATTAACATTTAATTACCTGATCGGCCTGAGAAGCAAGAATGAAAGGATCATAATATTGCAGCTTTCGCCTCGAATTTACTGATGTAACACCAAATGCATCTGTTCTCACACCTCGATCTGGAGTGTTGTCGTGCCAATCACAATAGAAAACAGTACAGCGCAATCCAACCATGCCCAAATACTTGATTTCCAAAATCTCATGTATGTGTCCGTAGTATACATCATCTCCTGATGCAGAACAAACGCTAGCATCATAAGTCGTACTCGAACGTCTCCTCTTCTGAGTTGTATGCATATCCTCGAGTACAAAATCTCGGACATGACTTCCCAACAAAGTTTGGTCCAACGACCATCTCACGTATCCAA
>NC_027755.1:1176392-1176524 GCF_000695525.1 Brassica oleracea var. oleracea
TCCAAGATCTCGCCCGTCGGAGAGGTGAGACGGATTCCGATACCCGACACTTGCTTGGATGAGGATCCGTCGAAGTGGAGGAGCCAGGTGGAATTTGGTTCCTCATTGGTTATTGTTCCCGTTGGAAGTTCG
>NC_027755.1:1176550-1177434 GCF_000695525.1 Brassica oleracea var. oleracea
CGCTTGTCCTCGGTCGGTATTCGATGTCATACTCGCTCAACTCGACAGCCCACTTAGCCAATCGGCCTGATTGACTTGGGCTATGCAAAATTGTCCGTAAGGGAAAAATCGTGAGGATGACAATCGTGTGGGATTGGAAATATGGTCTTAGTTTTCGGGCCGATGTTACGACCTCGCATGCCAATTTTTCCATCAACGGATACCTAGATTCGGCATCCAGCAAGGTTTTGCTTATGTAGAAAATAGGTTTCTGCTCCCCGCGTTCTTCCCTGATCAGGACTCCGCTTACGGCCGTTGCCGACACAGCGATGTACAAGAATAAAGGTTCCCCTTCCACGGGTTTTGCGAGGACTGGAGGGGTAGCTAAATAGCGCTTCCACTGTTGGAAGGCATTTTCGCACTAATCCGACCATTTGAATTTTTTATTTCCTCGCAGGACGTCGTAGAAGGGCAGACACTTATCTGTTGATCGTGAAATAAATCGGTTGAGCGCTGCGATTCTGCCGGTCAGTCTTTGGACTTCCCGCTTATTCTTTGGTGAGGCCATCTCGATTAGTGCGTCGATCTGTTTTGGATTCGCTTCGATACCGCGGTATGTGACCAAGTAGCCGAGGAATTCCCCTGATGCCACGGCGAATCTACATTTTGTCGGGTTGAGCTTCATGTTATGGGAATTTAATTGCGCAAAACACTCTTCGAGATGTGACACGTGATCTTTTGCTTTGAGGGATTTGACGAGCATGTCGTCGATATAAACCTCCATCGTTTTTCCGAGTTGTTTTGAGAACATTAGGTTTATGAGTCGTTGGTAAGTTGCACCGGCGTTTTTGAGGCCGAAGGGCATTACCTTATAGCAATAAGTTCCGCGATCGGTAATGAACGCA
>NC_027755.1:1181818-1182661 GCF_000695525.1 Brassica oleracea var. oleracea
AAAATAATGATATATCAAAACGTATCTAATACTTGTTAAATGATAGTATAATGTAAATTACATCCATTGTTTGAAAATAACCATTTGTTGTTTTTATTATTTTTAAAGTCAGAAATTATTTTTATTTAAAAACATTATTCATATATAATATAATAGTTTAAGTTTGGAAGATTAATCTATATATATAAATTATGTATATTTTTTAAAATATAATTTAAGATATTATATATTGAGTAACTTAATAAAAGCTAAATTTCTTATCTTGAAAATGAAATATTTATATTTTGTCTTCATGTTATACTCACCAATCCAGCATTGATATTTATAACTCAGTATGTTTTTTAAAAAAACTTAGTTTTAAGTAATAAAATTTAAATTAAATTCATCACCTATAATGTTCTGTAAACTATATTTGAAAACTCTCTAAAATTATATTTTAAGCATAATATTACTATTATTTAATTTAAGTTATTTTAAGCATAATATATGCTAACCCAACTTAAATTATATTTACAATAGGACAATCCTAAACCGGTTAATAGACCAAAAACAATACTAAACCAACATGAACCAATACCTGATTCGGCGAGGAAAGAAGTGTTTCGGGATAAACGCTTGAATGGTTATTTACTGTAATAGTTTTATCATGAAAGAGTTAATATGAATATTAACAATAAAATTATGGATTAGTTAATTTAAATTTGTAAGAATACCTTTGAGTCCATGAAAATCAATTCAATTCCAATGAATAAGTTTGGCTTTTGGAAGTTACGGGTTTTCCAACAATGAATCCACGTAACCAAAAGTTCGTTGTTATAAAAAATCTCCTTCAAGGTCATTAAA
>NC_027755.1:1183684-1216020 GCF_000695525.1 Brassica oleracea var. oleracea
TTTCCATTTTTTATGTTGTATGTTTACATATTATTTTTTAAAAATAAAAATGTAAAATGATAATCTTACATATGTTTAATGTAGTATTTCCATTTTTTATGTTGTATGTTTATATATATTTATTATTTTCGAAATTATATATAATGTTTTTTGTTTTTTTTTATAAAACGGTAATGTTACATTATGGAGATAAACCGTCTTTTTTTTTTAAGTGAAAAATTGTAATTTTACATATGTTTAATGTAGTTTTTCTATTTTTTATGCTGTATGATTACATATTATTTATAATTTTCGAAAATTAGTAATATTAAAATGTAAAACTATATTTTATGCCACGTGTCATCTTTCGGGAAAAGCTTTTTTTGCTGATGTAGACGCTCTATGGAGCCTCAAAAGATTCTTTTTATTAGTATAGATTACACTGTCTCAGTTTCGTCACTTGGTGGGACCAAAAAGTGGTCACTAATCGTCACAACTGAAGACTAATTGGCCGTCACTAAATGGTATAATTTGCTACTGATTTCTGATCATAAAATTATCAGGATATTTGGTTACAAATCAGTCTTAATTTGATACTAATATATTATCTCGTATTTCTCACAATTTTTACTAATTTAGTCACGACTTTACTGAATTAAATATATATCCACATACTTTTTATTTACATTATGTCGTTTGTATTACATTGTGATTTTAATATTTATTTACCAAAAAGAAATAATCTGAAAAAGAACAACTTATTAAAAATAAAATTTTCATAACATGAAACACTCGTAAATATAGTGTAAACTTGAACAACAATTAAGAATGAAAAAAAAAATAGCATAAAGGAATTAAAAGCATATAAAATAGCAACAAACTAAAATAGCACCAAAACCAAACTAGTCTGTGCCGAAACAGAAAGCCTTTATAGCTTCAAATCGTTTCTTGAAGAGCGCATTATGTCGAGATGGGTGGATCATTCCAACATCACGTTGTACTGGAACATGTGCAACTTCTTCCCTATTATACTGGTTCAGAGTTTACACCATGTCTTTAGGAAACAGCAGAGGGAGAACCATTAGGTTGGGTATTTGATCATCTCTCATATGAACGTCCACCTATTGTTATTGGTGGTCGAGTCCTCTACAAAGGAAACCAAAAATAAACTGATCAGTGTACATATCTTTTTCCTCGCTAAATGACAAGAACACAAAACAATCCAACTTTTTTTTTAATAATTAATAGTTTTCTAAAGTGCTCCAGAAGTGGCCAATAATAAAATATGTGTGTAAATAATCCATCAAATTGTTTAAGACCACGATTCCAAAGAACTATAAATAATTAAATTGTAGAGATTAACAAAGCTCTATAAGAAAGTGGCCAAGCACAGGTTTCAAAGCAAACATTGATAAAACGCTTCTAGTTTTCAGCCTATATGGCTCCGATATTATATTCGCAAACAAGTCATCCATAAATAAAAGAGATTATGGGTGATGAGAAACAAACCTTTACAACACCAGATCCAGCAAGAGGAAAAGCTTTCAGAGATATGGTTCCTCTGAGAGAGTACTTTTAGGGTTATAATTTTGACTGCAAGTATGAAGTTTTAATATATATTGAGAAAACCTGTAGGGTGTATGATGGCTTAGTGGATATATATAGTAAAAAGCCTTAAATGTTTTACGAACCTTTTGACAAGTTTTATGGCGGTGTATCTTAAAATTTCAGAATACCGACTCTAGGGCCCAATTGTTTTTGAAATAATACTTTATTTGAACTTAAGTTTTGTATGTATTTCTGTTATAAAATAAGTAACTACTACTAATTGAAACATGAATTTCTGTGGAATTTGATGATTTTAATAGTTGAGAAGATTTTACAAGTTAACTAGATTTAACAAATTTTATCAAATACTTTTACATAGATTTTCATTACTTGTGTATAGAATTCTATTGACTGTTATTAACTTTTAAACCAAGAAATTAATGGTGGTAGAAAAAAAAGGAAAGAAAATCATTTCAATTAAGACAATTCTTAAACAACTTTTAAAAAAAAAATTTGTCACAAAAAAGATCTCAAGAAATAAAATGACCAAAAAAAATAATTTATGTGGCTTACTTTGTAGATATATAAATAATAAAAAAAATTATATAATTTCGAAATATATGTTTTAAATTTGAATTTTTGTAAAAAAAAATTTGAATTATTATTTTTAAAATGTTTAATCAAAAAATACGAAAGTACTTTTTAAAACTATTTTTACAATTTTTATTTTAAATTTTTAATATTTTTTTTCTATTTTTTTAAGTTGTGAATTGTATTATGTTAAAATTGTGATTTGTATATTATTTCATTCTTCAAATTGAGTTTTTGTATGTGAGTGTATTTTATTACATTGATTTCAAAAATCTTATGAGTATAGATGATATTCTCAAAGTTGAGTAATATGAGTAAAAACAAAGAAAATTTACATCCCAATAACAATATATTTTAATAGAATCTTAAAACCAAAACTAAATTTTTCCAATAACAAAGGATTTTGAGTGGAATTTAAAAATCATCACTCCAATAACAATGAATTCTATTTAAATTTTAAAAATTCACAAACCAATAAGAATAAAATGTCAAAATTTAATAACTACTCTAGAATTCTTTGTCCAATAACCCTCCCTAAAACAACGGACTAAAAATCGACAATAAATAGATACAAATAAATTAATCAAATTCTTCATAAATTTGTTCGATATCAGGATTTTTCGCTTTTAACATCCGAACCAAGTTCTTCTTCCACTTCGATATAATCAAGATCTTCTGCTTGACCATACATGTTGTTAGTGCCTCAACGTGCTATGGATCAATATAACGACTGGATCAGAGTCTTCATATTGCATTTCAGTAAAATCAAGTTTTTGTTGAGATTTTGCAAATTTCCTAAAAATCTCTAATTCTTGACAATAAGTTTCTGAAACTTTATTACTAGCACCATCAATATACATCCACTGCCTTGTAATTTTAATGTCATTATTCAATGACATTGGTCTAACTATCAACACTTAGGAACCCTTCTTCTTCTTTTTAGAGTAAATAGCTTGAGAACCCTTCTTCTTTTTCGTCTCGATAATTATTTCATTCAAACCAACACAGTTTTTTTAAAAAAAAATCTTTATTGGAGTTGGTCTCTTTTTCTGATAAGTTTTAAAGATCACTTGTGTTCTATATATATGAAGAATTAATATTCTAATTAATAATATAAATACGAATTGATAAAGTATATTCTTTATCAGATTAGGAATATGAGAATTATGTACTACATACGAAAATGTAACATTGACTTGTATGTTTCGTAAAAGATATTTTACTTCATAGATATTCTTGCTGTTATGTAACTATTTTAATAGTCTCAAATATGTTATAAATTATAAATGGTTAAGTCACAAACGTGGAAAAAAAAATCATGCGAAAATTGGTTTTAGTTAGCTACCAATTTGCTACATCATTTATGTCAAAAATTGAAATGATAAAAGTATCTTTATTTTCTGCTAATTAGTGACTAAAATTTAGTCACTATATCATTACAAACAGAGACTTTTAATTACGTCGCAATTTAATATCTAATTGGTTACGCTAAAGTTCGTCACAAACCATCTGTTACGTTTCCTACTGTGGTAACAATTACGTCTTAATTTGTTACAAATTCTAGCAACGATTTACATCGTCACAGTATTGTAACGAAACAACTACGAATTTAAGACTGAATAAAATAGTCACAACATCGTATTAAAAACGTCACTAAATTATAACGAATACAGATCGTCGCAAAATTTAGTCCCAATAAATCTTTTTTTTTGTAGTGCAAGCAGGATGAGAAAATAAATCTATCAATTTAACGGTCAAATAATTCTAGCAACATAGCATCAGATTCAATCATATTTAAAACCTCAATGATCAAAACCGAAAACAGTTTTGATTTCAAAATATTCGATTACGGTTTTAATATGTGATTTGATAATTATAGTATAATTAATTATGATACTTATATTATTTAGGGTTTATAGATATAGGGTTAGGGTTTATCGGATTTTAACTTGTAAAAACCGATTTGGGGTTTTAATCATGTAGGAACATGATTTAGGGTTTGGGGTATCGAACTTTTAGAGTTTTGATTTACTCAATTAGGATTTTTGATCTATTACCCTATGGTTTTGATTCATAAAGATTAGGGTTTTAGGGTTTCATTCTTTATCAATCAATCCATGTTCGATTATGGGTTCTTAGGTTTTGAATTACCTTTTAACCTTAGATGATTGTTGAATCGGACCACCAAAGGAGTTGAGCCGCGAGCTGGACACGAACGGGACGCGAGCTGGAATGGATCGAGTCGCTTCTATCGGGTCGCGGACGTCCTTTGTTGCTTGATCGGGAGCGCCTTGATCGTCGGACGCGAGCTGCCTGATGCTGTCACGAACGAGGAAGAGGTCGCGTAGGATCAGGAACGCCTTGGGCTGAAGGTGATCGGGGACGCGAGCCGGAACAGATGCGGGAACAAGAGACGCGATCGGGGTTTAGGGTTCGTCGGATCGCCGGCTAGGGTTAGGGTTTTAGGGTTTTTCGATTTGGGTATTAGCTTAGGGATTTAGAGTTTCGTGCTGATAATGTGTTATAAAAGTAATGAAAAAGTCTATATGAGGTTCCTTATATAGGAGATTACACCGTCATAGATAAATGGAAAGATTACAAATCATAATCTCTTGGTTATGAACTATCCACGATCTGGTTCATAACTAAAAACAGTTTATGGTAGTATTTTGAGAAATAAATCGAAAGGTAACTATTGATGTATCTTTATATCCAATAAGTGGGCTTGTAGTTCTATTATTTGGGCCCATGTACGTCGTTCAGCGCCATCCTACATGGATGTTGAAAACCCATCCAGCCACCTGGTGCTCCTTTATTGGCCAGTAACATGTATTCGCCACAGCCAAGCTCACACAAAATTTCTGTAAAAAAGAAAAAAAAAAGTTTTTGATCACTCCGTTCTTCCGTCACCCTTCCACTAGAAACCCGTGACAAAGTTGGTTATCACTCAAGTCATGTTGATGGTTAGGTTAAACAAAAAGAAACTAAACTCGATGGTGGATCTTTCAAAGACGTTTTATTGATCAGTATGTGATAGCGAACGAGATTACAAAGAGATTAACAGAAAGAAAGGTCGGAGTTTTGTGGAAAGACGCCGACAAGAACACTGGAGAGATCGATCGGTCCTTAAACCCTAAATCTTGCCGTCAAGTGTTTGTGTATATTTTTCGGATCCCTTTTTCTGTTTCTTGTGTTCTCTTTTTATAGCCTTGGCTCGTATTCTTTTCATTCGCCCTAAGGTTAGTTCACCCTAGAAGTCTGGTCCAATTCCAAATGAGATGGGCTTTCGAGTAAAGCAAAGGTTTGTTGAGCCGAAGTCGAATAAAGGGCTCAATCGATCAATGTATCAAGGCAATCGATCGAATGTTCCAGACGATCGATCCGTGAGCTAAACCGGTCATGACTGGATAGTTGGTGTTATCGGACCAAATTCTGTTGTTTGATGGACCTTGTGGAGGAATGTTATAAATGTTGTTTAAATTCCTCTCTAACGAGTCATATGTAGTCCATCACCAGATCTTATTTTATAAATGTCCAAGTTCTTAATTTTGTGATTATTTAACTCAATTGAATAAATTTGTTTACCATTCTTAATTACTCTTTTTCACAGTGATTATTCTGAACTTATATTATTTTTCTATAGTAGGGATGGAACATCCTAATTCCGATCATATTGTTGGACTGGGTACTATTTTTCAACCGTCTGGTCGGTATGATAAGGTGCCAATAATATACACATTATTTTGATTTAATTTACCGGCATAGAAGACATATAATACAAAAATGGGGGTGACAAGGATCACTAACTTTAGTCTTTAGTGCAATTCAAGATCATCCATATACGTCTTTCAACCTTATAATATCTCCCCTCAAATCATTTTAAGCTAATAATATTATTATTTTTAAATCATTCGTGGCCTTCAATTTTTCGGTTCTTTATGTCAGAAAATGCCATGCTCCTAATTCGTCATCACTCAAAACGACGACGTTTGGCAGACGTTTAGTAAGCAAATTTGCTACTTCCCGTGTGCTTTAGATTTAAAGGACGAAACCAACCACTTGGCACCAAAAAACTTCTCTTTCTTCGCTCTTCAGTTGTGATCATCATTCTCTGTATCGCGTAGAGTTGGTGGTGATTGAAGAAAGAGTAATGGTTATGAACTTCACCTAGATACTCTGATCCTGCTGCCTAATATTGGGTAAACGTCGTCGTCTCTGTTTCTGGGTAAGAATGATGAAAGACTCTTCCTTTCTTCTCCTTTGCTCTGTTCTTCGTTGGTTCGAGCACTTTTCGATCGTTACAGTTTCAGGGTTTTGATTACTTTATCTTGAAAGTGAGAATCTTTACGTATAGTTTCATTTATTTGGATCATCAGAACGTTCTTGCTTCTCTGTTCTTTCGTTTCTTGGTTCTTTGATAGTCTCTGTTTCTGCATCTGTATTCTCTATCCCTGTTAAAGAGTCATTGTTTGATCAGTTTTATGTCAAAGTTTCGAACTTTGTGGTCGATGCTTTGCTCTCAAGTACGATTCTTGACATTGTGGTCGATGCTTTGCAGATTCAAGAACTGTAACATAATCTATTCTCAAGTCACGGGATTTGATTCAATGGCTTCTTCAGAAGTATCTACTTGTGCCAAGAATATTCCAAAACCTCCTCCTCTTCCTCGTGTAACCTACCGTGGCCTCCAAGCTTCCAGAAGCAAACCCTCGAGCTCATCATCACGCCTTGTGCCCCGAGAAACAGTGGAGACCTGGGACAAACTTTTCAAACAAGGAACTGGAGCAGATACATACGTTGAAGTTGACAACAAGTCTCATTTTCTAGCCCATTCATACATCCTGGTGAGTATAAAAATCTTATTTATTTATTTTATAAAAGATTTTCTATCAAGTATAAAAATCTTATTAAGTAATATTCTAAAGTAAAAGGTTTGTTATCTTTTGTAGGCTGCAGCTTCACCTGTTATGCCACAGCTTCTACACCAATCGAGGGATAAAAAAGGAAATTCACACCTCAAGTTCCTTGGAGTGCCTCAAGAAGCTGTCTACATGTTCATTCGGTTTCTCTACTCTTGCAGCTACGAGGAGGAGGAGATGAAGAAGTTTGTGCTCCCTTTGTTAGTTCTATCACACTGCTACTCGGTGCCATCTCTCAAAAGAGTCTGCGTAGAGGTTCTCGGTCAAGGATGGATCAACAAGGAGAATGTGATCGACGTGCTACAACTAGCACGAAGCTGCGACGCCGCAAGGATCAGCTTTCTATGTACTTCAATGGTCATCAGAGACTTCAAGTCTGTATCTTCAACGGAAGGGTGGAAAGTGATGACACGTGGCGATCGTAAGCTAGAGCAAGAGCTTCTTGAGGCGGTGGTGGAGGCAGACGCTAGGAGGGAAGAGAGGAGGAAGAAAGTGGAGGAGAGGAGAATGTATTTGGAGCTTTATGAAGCTGTGGAGGCTCTTGTTCATATATATAGAGAAGGTTGTGGGACGATAGGGCCGAGAGATAAAGCGCTTAAAGGAAGGGAAAGCGTGTGTGAGTTCTCGGCTTGTAAAGGTGTTGAAGGTGGGCTTAGGCATTTCCTGGGATGCAAGTCTAGGGCTTCGTGTGGTCATTGTAAGCGGATGTGGCAGCTTATTCAGCTTCACTCTTGTCTCTGTGATGGGTTTGATTCTTGCGAGGTCCCTCTCTGCCGGTAAGTTGATCAGAGACAACTCCAATCTTGTAGAAACAGTTTGTAATCATTTGTTTTGTATTTTGTAGGAACTTGAAGGAGCAAATGAAAAAGATTAGCAAGAGAGAAGAGTCTAAATGGAGATTGCTTGCGGAGCACGTTATTGCGGCTGGAAACAGACTTGGTCCATTCTCTTTTTCACGCCGTTCTGCTTTGATATAAGATAGGCTTTAGAGTCACTGAAGTGTAAATATATACAAGGGAGAGAGCAAGGTGCACAATAGTGGTTTTGGAACATTGTCTTAACCATGTTGTTGGTTACTTCTCTATATACATGACGAGTCTTGATCTTTGAGTCTTTGACAGTGTTGTAAAGAAGTTTTCGCACAATCATACAATTTTTTTTTAAAATGTATACAATGTGTTGTTCATATCAAAGTAGTATAAATAAATCAGTCTCAGACGACTTTTAAAGGCAGATAATAAAGATCATGCTAGTCATGTACAACACATTTCAAGTTGAGTTATATGCTGAAAATATATATATTTGCTAGTATATGCTGAAAAATACTAGTTTATATATACTGAAAATATAAGTTGAGCTCTCTCATTGACTTTGCTAAGTCACAGAGAGCAAGTAGCTAATATAATTCACTTAACTTGCCAATTTGTTTATCTTTGGTCTTTAGAGTTTACCTCCGAAACAATTATATTTTTGTGCGTCTTTAAATACAGAACTTCAAACTTCATCACATCACATATCTCAAACACCATTTCTGGTTGCCAGACGAAAATGGAAACCTTTCGTTTTAGCTGTTTGGTATATTGTGCATTGTGTTTGGTCATTTCAGTTCTTTCCCAAGATCAATCAGGTTTTTTAAGAAATGATTCTTGAACCTTTAAGAGTCGGTTGTAATGAAGAAAGTCTAACCCTTTACTCCTTGAATGGATCAAAATGTCAAATCTCACAGGTTTCATAAGCATTGACTGTGGAATCCCAAGTGGATCATCGTACACAGACGACACAACGGGCATTAACTACGTCTCAGACTCATCCTTTGTTGAAACAGGAGTCTCTAAATCGGTTTCCTTCACAGCTCAAAGACAGCTTCAGAACCTGATGAGCTTTTCCGAAGGTTCAAGAAACTGCTACACTCTGATTCCAAAACAGGGAAAAGGCAAGAAGTACTTGATAAGAGCCAGTTTCATGTACGGTAACTACGACGGAGAAAACAGTTCACCAGAATTTGATCTGTTTATTGGAGGTAGTCTCTGGACAAAATCTGTCGTTAAACAACACACCCCTCCCTGTGACCAAAGAAGTTGTTTACTTGAGCCAGTCTGAGAAAATATTCGTCTGTCTCGGAAACAAAGGCAAAGGAACTCCGTTTATCTCGACTTTAGAGCTTCGGTTTCTCGGGAACGATAATACTACATACGACTCTCCAAACGGTGCTCTGTTCTTCTCCAGACGCTGGAACTTTGGTTCTCTCAATGATTCACAACATATCAGGTAAACCTCTGTTTTATGCTCTGTTTCTACTTATTCTCTGTTTCTGTAGCTCTTTACCCACAATGTAATAAAGTTGGGAATGTTTTGTTTTAAAAATCAGATATAGTGAAGATGTATATGACCGAATCTGGATTCCTCGCAAACTCGGGACACAATATAGAGAGATCAATACATCTCTTCCAGTTATTTCAGGCAATAGTAATAGTTACAACCTTCCAAGTTTGATGATGAGCACAAACGCAACAAACCCCATCACTATGATTTTGGAGAACAGTGATCCAACCGTCAGGTACTTTGTTTACATGCACTTCGCTGAGGTCGAGGATCTCAGTCTCACACCTGACCAGACAAGAGAGTTCCATATCCGCATTAACGGGGAGACAATAACTGACTTCAGTCCCAAGTATCTCCAGTCAGACACTTTTGTTCTAGAGATCTACGTAGGCAATACTTACCCCCAGTCACTCACCAGCCAAGACGACGGTATGTGCTTGTAAGATGACTTAAAACTAATTCAATCTTTTTTCATAGTTTGATCAATGGTTTCAGTTAAAATGTACAGATGACGCAGTAAGGAGTATAAAGACTAGCTATAATGTGAAGAGAAACTGGCAAGGAGATCCTTGTTTGCCTAATAGCTACATTTGGGAGGGACTTAACTGCAGTGATGCTAGTCTTGCTCCTCCTAGAATCACATTACTGTAAGTCTAGTTTTGTCCTCATATGTTCTTGTTCAATCTTTAGATTTTGTATATTGATTGCTTAAGGGATTCAGGAACTTATCTTCGAGCGGGTTAACAGGTCACATATCTCCCTCTTTCTCTAGCCTCACAATGATTGAAGAGCTGTGAGTTTATCTTTCTTTATATTGTTAAACAGTTTCTTGATTTAAACAAGGAATTAAACTACTATTTATCTTCTTAATCTGCAGAGACTTATCAAACAATGACTTAACCGGATACATTCCAGAGTCACTGTCAGGACTGAAGTTCTTGAGGGTTTTGTAAGTTATATGTCATAACAGATAAGATCGATAAAGACAGGCTCTAACTCTTAATAACACCTGCAGGAATCTAGAGAAGAACAAGCTAACAGGTTCATTTCCATCTGACTTATTAAAAAGATCAAAGAGCGGATCACTCTTGCTAAGGGTAGGAGACAATCCAGGACTCTGCACCGAGGTTTCTTGCGGTAAAAGCAACAAGAAAACACTCATAACTGCGGCCGGCGCATCATTGGCAGCATTGTTCATTCTCCTTTTATTGTCTGGTGTGTTTTGGAAGATCAAGAAACGAAGTAACAAGCCAGGTAACTGTCTATTGACATACCTATCTAACTGCTTATCACATTACCAACTGTTCAACGTTATTTTGCGACAGTGGAAGAAGATACAGACAGCGAAACAAGAAACCGTCCAAAGGTGGATTCAAACACATTACTTTTTACTTTTCAAGACATAGTAAAGATGACAAATAACTTTGCCCGTGTCCTTGGTAAAGGAGGTTTCGGAACAGTGTACCATGGCTACTATAACGACCTTCAAGTAGCAGTTAAACTTTTATCAGAATCATCAGCTCAAGGATTCAAAGAGTTTCGCTCTGAGGTAATGTACTGATTCCTTACCCAAAGTATCTCCACAAAATAATAATTAAAAAAATTTAAAATTAAGAAGAAGGAACAAATCTTTGAGAACTTGTATTTCAAATAAGATGTTTAAAAAACTTCTTTACATACTACAAAGACACATGTCATGGTTTTAGAAATTAATTTTGTTGTAAAAATGAAAATTTAAATACAATAATAACAAATATAAAAGATAATAATATATTATTGTTTAGATATCAAATGAGCATTCCCACCATTAAGGTTGCTCTAACAACATATATTTGTATAGGTTGAAGTACTTGTGAGGGTTCATCACGTAAACCTCACTGCTCTGATCGGCTACTTCCATGAATCTAATCAAATGGGATTGGTCTATGAGTTCATGGCTAATGGCAACATGGCAGATCATCTCTCAGGGAAGTATGACCATTCCTTGAGCTGGACACAAAGACTTCAGATTGCACTTGATGCAGCACAAGGGCTGGAGTATCTTCACAGTGGATGCAAACCTGCGATAGTCCACAGAGATGTGAAGACATCGAACATATTGTTGAACGAGAAAAACAGAGCAAAGCTTGCGGATTTTGGACTCTCTAGGAGTTTTCAGACAGAGAGCCGTTCTCACGTGTCCACTCTTGTCGCTGGAACTCCTGGATATCTTGATCCACTGTTAGTTCTCTCTCTATTACAAAGTCTACCACATCGGATGTTGCAAGAGATCTTAAATAATATATAAAATGGATTCAGTCCAAAGTTGGCCATGGATCCTATATAAGGTATATATAATCAAATATTCTGTTGATTGTGTTATGTTTGTTAAAACAATGTGCAGATGCTTTAAAACAAATGAGTTAAACGAGAAGAGTGACATCTACAGCTTTGGAGTTGTTCTTTTGGAGATGGTTACTGGCAAAATTGTGATTTTTTACTCAGAGACGAAACGTGTTCATGTGAGTGATTGGGTGGTATCAATCTTGAAGTCTACTAATGATGTGAGCAACGTTGTAGATTCTAAAATGGGGGAAGATTTTGATGCGAACTCTGTTTGGAAAATTGTGGAGCTTGCTTTGGCCTCAGTTTCGCAGAACGTTGCTGAGAGGCCAAACATGCAACAGATTGTTAGAGGACTGAAGGAGTGTCTTCAAAGAGAAGAGAGTAACAAGAATCACTGATAACACAACACAAAGGGTGCAAGGTAAAGTCAAGGGGTTGGAAATAAAAAATGCTAAAATCTTGTGGTATTTTTTATATATTTATTTTTTTACGATAATCAATTATGTTATTATGAAAAATATTACAATGACCGATTATACAACTGATAATTTTACACATTTTATGATATTTACGTCTGATTTCAAACTACTTTTGAAATTCACATTTGACATATTCATAAGAGCATGATTAAAGGTTAGAATCTGTGGTAATTTCTAAAAAAATAAAAATATTAATATTATAATTATGTTAGCTTGTTAAAACATGTGCAAACATTGTTTAATTGACAGTGTCTTATAAAGTTAATAATCGATTTTTAAATGTCTTTTTGTTAATTGTATTTTTTCTTTACTAATTTTGTTAATTTTCCATCTATATTATTAAAAGAGAAGTACTCATTTGAAAATGTTCTTACTTAAAAATATTGTGTTATAATTGTTAAAAAAAATATTAAGTTGCATTTCAAATAAAAAGGTAAAGATATTAAAAATATTCTAATTAAAATATGTAAAATTTAATATAGTTTTACGAAAATTGTCAAAATAAAAAAAAATTACACATAAAATAATCATGATTTTTGTTAACTGGACGGATCATTATTTATATGATATCGCACACGAAAGAAAAAAATCTATTTTTAAAATTATCTAATTAACTCTATACTCATTTTTTTTATATTTTTTATATGATATCACACATTCGTAAGAAAGGAGATAGTTTAAGATGCAAAAAAAAAATATTTACTTAATGAATATAATATGAACGAATATTACAAATACATCATTTAATAAAATAAATAATTGAAAATTGAAAATTCATATCAGCGCTGGCGCGCGAGTCAGGTCTAGTTTATGTTAAATATTAAGAACCCTTGTTAAACTCCCACGTTGGAGCTGCCCTAACTCATGTTTGACTGATAATTGTACCATGTAAGTCTATGACTTGAAACCCATAAGAGCACGTTCAACCCTAATCTCCATTTAGGGTATCTTAATTAATTTTTAATAGTAAATGTGAGCTAAGAGACTTAGTTAAGAGACGAGAACATTTAATGTGCTCCAATGCTAATCTTTTAGTTTAGGGTTTTTAAAAATAAAAAATATTAAACATTTTATAAAAAAAAATTATTTATTATATAAAACATAGTACAGGATAACATTTTAAACATTGATTTTTAAATAAAAACATGAAGCAAAGACTAGTAAAAAAAACGAGAATAATTTAAAAGAAGCATCCAAGGATCATGCGTCGTCATCATGTCTTTCTTTACGCCATAAATGTTCAACCAAATTATCTTTCAGTTGTTGATGCATTTGTGGATCACGAATTGTAGTTCGAACACCCATCATATTGGCGATATTTATAGGCATGTATGTATAAAACGGGGGATCGACATGTGAACTTCTGTTGTTTTCTGCTTCTTGGAACTCTGAAACGTCAAATTGAGTGTATCCATCTCGTTCGTCTTCTATTATCATATTATGGAGTATGATACAAGTTCTCATAATCTTCCCAATTTTGACTTTATCCCAAAAAAGTGTTGGATTTTTAACAATGGCAAAGCGAGCTTGGAGGACTCCAAAAGCACGCTCGACATCTTTTCGGAAAGCTTCTTGACGTTGAGCAAATAAAACTGCTTTCGGGCCTTGTGGTAATGTAATTGATTGGATAAAAGTTGCCCATTTCGGATAAATACCATCGGTAAGATAGTAAGCCATATGATACTCTCTTCCATTGACAGAGTAAGTTACTTGCGGAGCTTGACCATTTATTATGTCATCAAAAATAGGTGAGCGATCAAGAACAGTGATATCATTTAAGGTACCTGGAGGCCCAAAAAACGCATGCCATATCCAGAGATCATATGAAGCAACCGCCTCCAAAACGATTGTTGGTTTACCTAAACCCCGAGAATATTGCCCTTTCCAAGCGGTGGGACAATTCTTCCACTCCCAATGCATACAATCGATGCTTCCTATCATCCCGGGAAATCCACGATACTCACCAATATCAAGTAGACGTTGAAGATCCGCAGCTGTAGGTCTTCTTAGGTACTCTTCGCCGAATAAAGAAATTATTCCCTCCACAAAATTTTCCAAACTTGACCGAGTAGTAGTTGCACCGAGTCGGAGGTATTCGTCGACCGCATTAGCCGCATTACCATATGCCATGACACGAATGACGGCTGTACACTTTTGAAGTGGAGAAAGGCTACGCCTGCCTAGACCATCTATCTTTTGTTGAAAGAATTCAACTTCATTGGAGAGTCGAGTAACAATATGCAGGAACTGTCGCTTGTTCATTCGAAAGCGTCGTCGGAATAGATTTTGAGGATATGTTGGGGTTTCGCTGAAATAATCATTCCATAAACGTACGTCGCCTTATTCTCGATTTCTTTCGATATAATTTTTTTTTCTTTTTTTTCTTCTCTTCTTCTTGACCACCATAATTAGTGGATAAATTCTCTAACTTTTGATCAAAATGTTGCTCATAGTATTGATCAAAATATTGTTCAAATGGGTCATTAGAAGAAGATCCCATTTTTTGATAATTGATTGGTGAGAAAGAGAGAAAGTGAGTTTATATGATGAGAACGAGAGAATGAGTTGGTGAGAAAGAGAGAATGAGTTTATTTGGTGAGAACGAGAGAGTATGAGTTGGTGAGAAAGAGAGAATGAGTTTGTACGAGAGAGTATGACTTTGGTTGAGAAAGAAAGAATGACTTTGGTTGAAACTGAGTTGTAATGTTTGTGAGAATGAGAGAGAGAGAGAGAGTTTGTGAGTTTGTGAATAAAACGTTCAACGCAACATGCAATTATATAGAGAGAGTTTGTTACACAAGACTCGAACATTGCTACAAGAAACAAAGACTCCGTGAACTTAAAACCAACACCCGTGACACAACATTGCTACGTTAAACAAGTACTTTAAGACAATACTCCAAGACACAAGACTCATGACACAAGACTCCAAGACTTGTGACACAATACTCCAATACCACAAGACTCGTGACAGAAGACTCCAAGACTAGCGACACAAGACTCCAATACCACTAGACTCCAACACTATTAAACTACAAGACCAGAAGACAAGAAGACCGTAGAGACTCCGTGATACTTCTCCAATGCTCTACTATTGCACACTGTCTTGACCTGAAACAGAGAGTTAAAGTAATCATCAAAACAGAGAGTTAAACATTAAGTAAACATTTTGAATTAAACTTAAACAAACAGAGAGCTAAACTACACTTACGCAATTAAACTTCAACATCTTAAACTAATTAAACATTAAGTCACTGATGAGCTTCTTCTTTAGGCTTGCTTCATCCTCCGCTAAAGGCTCTTGTTTTGCAATAAGACCCTCGAGTAAACTCATCTTAGACAACCTTTCCTTCACTACCAAGTCATGCTGTCTAATGGACCACATCTTCTCAAACTCATTCACCGCATTCTCCTGTACCATAGGCTTCTTTCCACTGGCCTTTGCTGCCTTAACACCCGGGGGACGCTTGTTTTGAGTAGCTTGGGAGGTTGGTGAATCTTCACCTTCATCACCCTTCCTCTTCCTAGAGTTTCCCTCGTTTTTTGCAGTAGAAAGGTCACTCCACTTCTGGTCGTTCCTCAACCCTACCCAAGCATGCTCGAGGGTAAAGTTCTTCTTATAGTTGTTGTAGTAAATTTCATGAGCTCTTTTGAACACATCATACGATCCACAGAATTTGTAAACCAAGTCATTGATCATGTGCCAGCGTTGCTTACAGTGACCAGGCTCTCTCTCTTCGCAGCCAGCAACCTTCGGGCTAGCGGCATAGTACGCTGTAATTCTCGTCCAGAATGCGGCTGACTTTTGCTCGTTGCCAACAACTGGATCTTTGGAAGTGTTTAGCCACGAGCTGATCAGCAGAACATCATCTCTGGGTGTCCACTTCCTCCGTTCTCGACGCTCACCAACATCATCCGTGACTAGAGTAGGAACTTGAGGTGAAGTGGGGTTAATATTTTCATAGTTACCAAAGGAGATACTTTGTTGACTATTAAGTAGTCCAACAAAGTTTGATGACTGGGTAAATGGATTGTACTCCATTTCCGAAGATCAAAGAAGATAGAAGATAAAACAACAGAGGCGACAGAGTGAGAAGAGAAGAACAAGAAGTTAATTGTATTCAAGAAAGAGGAGAAGGGAAGAGTGTAATAGAAGAAAGAGAAGGATAAACGCATTGATCACAACCACCATCTATATCTATAAAACCGAGTTGGCATATTCCTAACACATTTATCACAACGTAAACCTTAACATCAATTCATTACCTACATAGAACCATCAATTTATTACCTAAACACAACGCAAACCTAACACTAACCAGGGCATTTATTACGGAGGATTCAATTCATTTCTAACAAGCTTCAAAATCAACAGCAATCGCAAGTTAATCAAATCCACAAGAGTACAAGACAATGGTTTATTCTATTGGACAGAGCAAAGATAAATGTTTACCTCTATCAACAAGCGTACGCTTTTGGTCTGGCGAACCTGGATCATGCGTCTTCATCCATCCATATACCGACTCAAAGATAGAAACAAATGAAAAAACTAATTAGCAAATGAAAGAACAATTAAGACATGGATAATTGAAAGTTAAACGAGAAAGACATAAACAAAAGAACAAAGTTTTACCGTTTAGGGTAGTCTGAGCAACAAATTGAACCTGGATCATGCGTCTAGATCCATCCATGTACCGACTGAAACACTGAAACAACCAAAACAAAGATTAAAAAGACATGCATATTAAAGACTAAAAGACAGAATCAAATGAACAGATTTTTACCTTTTGATTCCCCTGAACAACACTCGCCGGCGTTTATCTGCGTCTCGGAGAGCCACCAATAGACAGATCGTCGTTTTCCTTCGTCGACGAGACCCACCGAGAGAGACAACGCCGTATCGCCGAGGAGAGCCACCGAATCAAAGAGGGGGAGAAATCGCCAAGGAGACGTCGCCGAGGAGTCGAGGAGAGGAGAGACCGAAACCGAGAAGACGTCGCGGAGGAGTCGAGGAGAGAAGATCCATAGAGAGCCAAAGAAATCGCCTTTCTCGTCATCGAGAAGAGAGAGACTGAAACCGAAAGAGAGAAAGAAAGAAGTTGAAACGAAACGCGGATCCACCATTGCCCAGACCAATTATTGTGTGACATGTGCCCCTTGACATACGTATCATCCCGCTCCTAATTAACATACGTGCCTTCAGGTTTTGTCTTTTTAAAAAAAATTTAATCGCGTATTAGCGTTAAATACGCCATCAAGAGACCGTGTTGAACGTGCTCTAACTCATTATGGTGTTGAAAATTAATGAATTTTTTAATGTTTATGGAGTCTTTTTTTTCTCCACAAAAGGTACATTAAAAGGCCAAAAACATTACAGGCTGTTTTAAAACGAAGCCCAACCAAATTTTAACTTCTTACAAAATTTAAAGCCTAACATTAACCCATTACATGTGAGGTAATAGTACATTACCCAATCCGGTCGCCACAAGATAGAAAAAAAAAGGACAAAAGAAGATAGTGACATGGAGACAAAGACCAAAAACGCGTTGGGGGCCATCAACCTTTTGAAGAAAACGCTGATTCCTTGGACTTTTGCGACGCACGGTCTCTGCATCTGTCCCCACAAATCTCTATTTAACCTACTCTGCGTTTTAGAACGCGATTCTTTTAAGCCCCTGAAACGTGAATGAATTCAAAGCGCCTGTTTGAGATATTTATGCGCACGCGCGCGCGTCTTGTGAACGTGTCTGAATCTCTGTGCGTGTTTGCATTCAGACAAGCTTAAAGTTGTCTTACTCGTCTCTCAGTCACTTCAATAATTTAAGCTATTATTGATTAAATCTAACTTATTTATTATCACTCTGCATCTTAATTCTCTTGCGGGTAATACTTATGATTAATTTACGGATACTATGCTTTTATTTGATACACATTTAATTATATGTAGCATTATGAAAAATAATAACGTAAAAGTTAGTGACACTGTACTATATTTTGTAAAGAATTGATGATTTCTTTCTCTTTATTTAATTTTCATTTGTTTATGTTTTCTTTTCATTGTGAAACCGATTGATTGATTGATTTATAATTTTACCATGAAATATCAACAACTCAGAGAATTGTACTGGCTGTATTCAGATGCGTTAACCTCTCTCTCTGTCTGATATGACTCCTGAGGTTAATACGCAAACAGATAAGTGAATAGGTAAGTGGAGGTCGTAGATATCAGCAGTCTTTCGTGACTAATTAGACGACCAAAGCATTAATGCTTGATGCATTAGTCGGCAGAGTGGTGGGTTACCATGTAGATGCAAAATATGCTGAGACGAAGAAAGATAAATAAGGATTTATGTCTTGACGTAGTCGTTGAATTAGTTGTTAGGACGGTGTGTGTCAGAAAGTGAACCAAAAGACATAAAGTGGTGTAGACCATGTGGACGCAAGATGCTGAACTGGTGTGAGATAAATTTGAGGAACAAGCTTATACCGTGAAGAAAATGCAAGAAATAAATTTGGGAAGCAAATTTATGCCTTGAAGAATAAGTGCATTTAAAAAAAAGAAACTATGCTATTGATAAAGAGGTTGTCCATATCCATGTTCTTTAGAGGCTAAAGTTTTAGGAACGTGGAGATCAGTATAAAAGAGCTATGGAGTCGTGTGTATTCCATAAGACATTGGCTATTATTATAGAGGAAGAATGAAAATCTCTTAGGGATGTTCTTGGATCGTGTTGAAGAAGATGCTGAAGTACTAACGACAGAGAGACAAGTTTGGGTAGATTAGGAATCTTTCAGTAGCAGTTGTTATGGTGTTAACAGACTGTGTAAAACTGATAAACAAGTCTTGTAATAGATTGTTTAGATGATTTTTAATAAAAAATAATTTGTTATTTGTATCTATTTTGTCTCTTGATTTACGTTCTGCGATATTCAATTTAGGTGTCATGTTTGTCCTACCTAGATTAGAGCAAAATTCAAAAGAAAGAGAAAGTCAAAAAAGTTGAAAGGAAAAGATAGGAGTTGGTCAAATGTTTTGACAAATTAAAAACAACTTTTCAAATGTCACTGTCAAACAAAGAAAAATAAGGCTACATGCTAGCTATAGTGATGATAATGATGACTAGTGTGGAAAATAATAATAAAAGCGAATTCTACCTGGGGTAGTGATATAACTTCTAGTTAGGACCTTTCTCCATCCCTATGGGTTGCATAATAGCTGTCAAATTGTTACTATTATGATAAAATATCAATCAAATGTTTTCCAGGAGCAGTATTCACTTTAAGGAAAAACGTTTTAAAGCATTTCTTTATCCCAGGAGAAACATAATGCAATTAGTCTGAATTAATTAGGAATTAGTCTTTACTCTCTAGTCATCTGTTAGAACTTTATAAAAGTTTGCAAAAGTTGTAAAATGATACTCTATCCGTTTTAAAGCATTTGGTTTAAAAAAATTGATATTTTAAAAAAAAATATTTAATTAATTAGTTTAACCAATTATAAAAAAAATTGATATTATTTGATTGGATACATTATATTCAATAAATGTAAAAGTTATGTAGATTTTCGAAAACTACTTACATTTTGAAAATAGCAGATGTTCTTTTAGCATATATACATTCACAGTGTCTTCTCTCTCCCCTTTTCTAACGCCGAGATTTTTGCGAATGCTCTAATCCTTCTTTAAAGAAACGACTCCACCATTTTCACTCAGTCTGTCTGAGCTCTTCTTCTTCATCACCTGCCAAAAGACTCATGTAATTCGGTTTGGAGTTTTCCTTTTGTACTGAGAAAACACAAAACATAGAGAGAGAGAGAGGGAGAAACATTTGTGTCTTATCGGTTTTTGTGTTATCAAGAAGCTGAAGGACAAAAATAATACAATTGTTTTTAGGGTTTTGAGGAATAAAAATTGGAGATTTGAGAAGTTGTGGGTGGTGTGTTCTTGAAGAAAATATCATTTTCTTATACTCTTCTGCCTGTTTGTGAGCCTCTCTCTCTCTCTCTCTGTTCTGTTTCTTTAGTTATACAAACTTCTAGCATATATATTTCTCTCTCTCCTCTTCTTGGTGCTGACTTTCAGCTGGATTCGCTTCTTGATAATGTTCTACAGTTTCTTTCTACTCAGATAGTTAATTTACTGTAGCGGAGTATAAGTTATTTTATTGTTTAAGTTAGTTCAATAATCCCCCGAGGAAGTGTATTTGTTCTCCTTTGTTGCGTGGAGGATTTTTGTTTTGTTTTTGTTTTGGGTTCTCTCCTGTTTTTAAGGGAAGAAAGTGATTCATGCAGATAAGATGTTATTGTCAGTTTATGTGTATTAAGGAAATATTTTAAGCAAGTTATCATAAGATATTCTGTTTGAGCTTATAATTGTGCTTACAAATCCTTAAAATAATACTTAAGCTGATGTGAACTCTGAAGGCTTTAGCCTCTGACCACAAGGTCCTTGCCTACTTCGTTGACCAAACCTTTGTCTTGGCTAAATTTCCTCAAATCCACATCATGTCTCCCAAATGCATTGATTTGTTCAATACATAGATCCTCATTCATATAGATCTTGTAATCTTCTTGGTCTGTTAAGCCTCTTTTAAAATGTCTTCCTCTTGTAGTAATATAATCTTAATCATGTTGGTTCTTGATGTTGTCTCCTCTGGTTTTCTCACTGACAAAGGGATGGAGTTCTCTCGAGACGCTGGAATGATGATGGAAAATAAGCGGAGCGTCTGTTCTCTGGAAGAAAGTAGCATCAAGCGCCATAAGTCTGATCTCTCCTTCAGTTCCAAGGTAATGCTTTAACCTAGTTTCAGTGGACTACCAAAGAATGCAGTGTTAGCGAACCGGCATGGTAGTGATTCTTCCATCTTTGTTCTCTTAATGGTTTAAAACAACAGAGAAAGGACAAAGCTGGAGACCGTATCTCAGCTCTTCAACAGATAGTTTCCCCTTACGGAAAGGTAACTTCTTCTGTTAGACTAATCAAAATCTCCACACATGCTTTTTCTCTAATCTTCTTTGATTCCTCCATGCCACAGACCGACACTGCATCAGTTCTTCAAGACGCGTTGCATTACATAGAGTTTCTACATGAACAAGTGAAGGTCTGCCCATTTCTCTTCATATCAGTTCAATACCATTACCATTTACCAACCATGATTCTTTCATCTTCTTACTTAAGAAAACGTCATGTTCTTCTTGTGCAGGTGCTAAGCGCTCCATATCTGCAAACAATGACCGCTGCTACGCAGGTAAACACATTTATTCCCGGTTCACTATCACAATCTGATCATCTTGCAACTGCGATGCTTCACACTCTGATCTGAACTAACTTTGGGTATCTTACAGGAGGAGCTGGAGCAGTACAGCCTGAGAAACAGAGGATTGTGCCTTGTTCCAATGGAGTATACAGCAGGAGTTGCTCAAAGCAACGGGGCCGATATCTGGGCGCCCGTGAAGACTCCTCCATCTCCAGCGTTTGGTGTCAAGTCTCAATCACCCTTTAGATGACTGTTTCAGACTCTTCCCAACCTACTAAGATCTTTGTCCTAAGCTTAAAAGAGAAGGTCAGTTGTATTGTTTAGATGATGCCTGTGTAACATACATAGACCAGACTCCAGAGACGCATGAAGTTGGTTTAGAACAGCTCAGAGTTGGTGATGGCTGTTTACTATTTGACCCACTTATTATGTAATTTGCCTAAACATAAACCAAACGATTCTAATGCTAAGTAATCTTTATGCCGAATATTGCCATAGACATCTTAGTTTTTGTTGTGATCTTACCAAAGCTATCCGTTATAACAGAAGAAGTTAGATGGATCATGTAATTATACTAAACAGCCAAGTAAAAAATTCACGTTACTCTTTCATAAGAACATTGGAATAATGCATCAATACTTAGATTGCAAAGGTTCAGAACATACAGACTTTGATGCCGAGAGACATATAGCTTGGAGAAAGTAAAGACAAGTCGATCACAATGTTGTGTTATTTAATTGTTAGATCACAGCTCTGCTTTGCAAAAGTATTCAGCCCTACATAGTGATCACAGAGATGACACTAACTTGCTGAAGTAGGCTTGACCTTCTCCCGCATATACTGCAGTAGATGCTCGCGTTTCCAGTTGTCGATTCTGCGAAGCAAGCAAAGCAAGTAACAAAAAAGGCGAGTTACAACGTTGGAGGAATGTAGCCCTTCTGCCCAAAGTGGATGAAGTGTCAAACACATAACTAGTTTTGATTTATTCGTGCTCCTAGATAACGATAGTAACTTCCTCTAGAAACCAATTTTCAAAAGAGGAGGTTTCAGTAGTCATAAAATGTACCAAAGCATCCAGAGAGTGAATGATAGATAGAGAGTTGCATTTACACATTTATCTACCTTGCTAACAAGAATATAGTAGCCTATTAGTTTACCATAAACTCGAGTCAAATACCAGAACTCATTGTTAAATTAAGAGCTCACAACTTCAGATTATTCAGAGCAAAAAAGGTTGAAGAAAGGGGGGAAGCAATTTTTACCTTATTGTTTCCTTACGTTCATCATCATCAGCTCCATCGAGCATAATCAACTTGGGTGGTGAGTTGAAAACGTACTCAACTTTAAGGGTAGGGAAGTTTTGTTTCTCTTCTTCAATAAAACCAACAATCTCAGGATAGAAAACCAGCTTTCTCATACACACCTCCAATATAGCGCCTGAATAAGTAACCTACAGTGCCGAAAAGAAAAAACAAAAAGTGTAAACGAGTCATCACTCTCCTTATCTTCACTCAATGAATGTTAGAGACGACGTTTCTATCTCCTTGTCTAATCTACTCTCAGTTTGAAAAGCATACCTTACTTATGGAATCCTCAGAATCATCAGCGCAACATTTCAAGCAGTCAGATACCAACTCTGCAAAGTACACAATACTAATATAAGCATAACCAAAAATTTCAAAAACATTGGTGTATACAATATGATTAGCCCTCAAAAGAGTTTGATATACACACACATTGGTGTTATACACTAAGGGAGATCAGAGCTATTCTAATTCAGTAATGGCTTGTTCTTTCTTCTTCCCCTCCTCAAGAGAAAGATGTCAAGCTCATAAATTCACAAAATCTAAAGACACATTCGTCTCTTCTTAACTAATCCTAATCCACAATTTCGCGTTTCAGATCTTCACACATATTCATATAAGGGAACGAACCTTGGTCCTTGACGTATTCAGAGAGCGAGTGGCAATCGGAGCAGAGAGCCAGGCCGGTGAACCCTAGATCCTCGCACTCTTTAGTGCTCAGCTGCTCTTTCGCTGAGATCGTCGATGTGAGCATCAAGATCATCACCATCATCATCATCATCGTCGACCACGCTCGAGCCATCTCCATCTCTCTCTTTCTCATCGACAGATCCAAAGCCTTCGCAGATGCGAAATTAATGTTGGGTTGCTGGTAATCCAATTCGGTTAATTCCGGTTTTAAATATCCAAAAATACAATCTATACTATTTCTATATTTTAAATGGACCATTCCTAAGAAATTTGCTTACATTATTTATTTTTTGTATTTTCATAACAATATCCTAACAAGATATTTAATTCTTTTTTTATTTCATCAAAATGTTACTCCCTCCGTTTTATATTAAGTGTCGTTTTAGAGAAAAAAAATTCGTTACAAAATAAGTGTTGTTTTCGATTTTCAATGATCAATTTATTAATTTTATGCAAAATTTATTTTTTTATTGGTTGAAATATGGTTAGGTGTATATGTAATAGTGTTTTTTTTATAGGAAATGTACAAAATTAATTGTTTCCTTATTCCGTGTGCCGAAACCTAAAACGACACTTATAATGAAACAGAGGGAGTATTAGATATGGATAATTTCGAAAATATATTTATTCCATCAATATATAATTATAGTTACATATAACCATTTATAATATACTTAATAATAATAACATTTAATTATTCTAAAGTTAATACATGCATATGATCTAATTAGTAATAATAATAATTAATATTTATTATGCAAATAAAACCATGTTAGAATTTCACCATACAAATAATAAAATCGAATCAAATATTAAAATCCTAACACTATTTTATTTGCATAATAAGTGTTATTATTATTAATTATGTTATACATATACATGTATCAATATTTATTAAGATATTGTGTTAACAAAAATGTACTGATAAATATATAATATTTTAAAATACATTTCTATGGATTCAACCATATACTGGTTTCATAATAAATTGCTTTTAATACATATATACTGTATTGATGAATTTTTCATGCGTGATTTTTTAATTTGAACCATTCTTTAAAATTTTATTAAATTTTACATGAAGTAATTATAATATTATAGTATTTATAATTTAATACAAATGATTATTTAAAGAAAGTTCTAAACAAAATCTTTTAAAAACATTTTCAGAATTAATTTAAATTTTATATACAAAAGTAATTAATTTTAAATTATTTATCATAAACTATAATTAGAAATTAAAATTTATTTTAGTTTTGATTTATATATGAAAATGAAAATTATACAGAGTATTATAATTATATATTCAATGATAATAACAATTTTAGCTGATTAATTTTCAAAAATAAAATTACAAAGATTTTGTTAGAAAGATTCATTCTATTTCAAATTACAAGATATGTTATCCAACTTAGTGTATTTCTCAAATATGATATTTACTACAAACTTATTTTGAAGTACAATGTATTATAGTATTTCTTTAAAAGAAATCCTTTATAGTATTTCAAAAAAATTCTTCTCTGCTATAAAGATCTAATTTAATTTGCTTTCATATAAATTTTAAATTTTAAATAAAAAATATGTAAAGTAATATTGTTACATAATAAAGTTTCCAAAATAATTTTTGTTACAAAAATACAAAATTTATATTAATAATATATAAGCCACGTAAATATATCTATTATAGAATTACATAATATATAACACTAAATTGCATTAAGTTATTAATAAATTTTGTTATAAAAACTAAAATATTTTAGTATAGAAATAAGAAATCCACACTGTGCTGATGAAGATCTAGTTGGTGCTTAATAAAGAACATCATTTTCGGTTTATAAAAACCGGGTAATATAAAACAAAACAAAATCCGATTTTCCCGGTTTAGCACATCACACCACACGCATATCCAATGGCTCTACTTCCCGCCGTCGGGATTCCATCGCCGGCGCCACCGCAACAAACACCTTTCATCTCTCGCAATAACCACCCCAATCCAAAGCTTAATCAGAAGCTGAATCAATCAACCTCCGAAACCACCGTCTCATGGACTTCCCGCATCACTCTCCTCTCACGCAACGGTCGATTAGCCGAGGCAGCGAAGGAATTCACCGCCATGAGACTCGCCGGCGTGGAGCCTAACCACATCACTCTCATCGCTCTACTCTCTGGATGCGCTGATTGTGAACCCTTTGGCGATTCGCTTCACGGGTATGCTTGTAAACTCGGCCTCGATAGAAACCACGTCATGGTCGGCACCGCGATTCTCGGCATGTACTCCAAACGCCGACGTTTTAGGAAGGCGAGGCTGGTTTTTGACTTCATGGAAGATAAAAATTCGGTTACTTGGAACACAATGATCGATGGATACATGAGGAGCGGCCGAGTCGACTACGCCGCGAAGGTGTTCGACGAAATGCCTGAACACGACTTGATTTCTTGGACGGCTATGATGAACGGGTTTGTTAAAAAGGGTTTGCACGAGGAAGCTTTGGCGTGGTTCCGTGAGATGCAAGTCTCTGGAGTGAAGCCAGATTACGTTGCTGTCATCGCTGCTCTTGCAGCTTGCGCTAACCTTGGGGCTCTATCTTTTGGATTGTGGGTGCATCGTTTTGTTGTGAGTCAGGATTTTAAGAACAATGTTAGGGTTAGTAACTCGCTGATTGATTTGTATTGTCGGTGCGGGTGTGTGGAGTTTGCTCGACAGGTTTTTGATGAGATTGAGAAACGAACCGTGGTTTCGTGGAACTCAGTCATTGTTGGTTTTGCTGCTAACGGGCATGCGCATGAGTCTTTGGTCTACTTTAGAAGAATGCAAGAAGAGGGGTTTAACCCTGATGCGGTCACTTTCACAGGGGCGTTAACCGCTTGTAGTCATGTAGGTTTAGTTGAAGAAGGTGTTCGGTATTTCGAAGCTATGAAAAGGGATTACAGAATCTCGCCTCGGATTGAACACTACGGATGCTTAGTGGATTTGTATAGCCGGGCTGGGAGATTGGAAGATGCTTTGAAGGTGGTAGAGAGCATGCCGATGAAGCCTAATGAAGTTGTGATTGGCTCCTTGCTAGCAGCCTGCAGGACTCATGGGAACGATACAGAGCTAGCGGAGAGGATGATGAAGCATCTTAGTGAGCTTAAAGTGAAGAGCCATTCTAACTACGTGATTCTTTCGAACATGTATGCTGCTGATGGACAGTGGGAAGGAGCAAGTAAGATGAGAAGGAAGATGAAGGGTCTAGGTCTAAAGAAGCAGCCTGGGTTTAGTTCGATAGAGATTGATGATCGAACGCATGTGTTCATGGCCGGTGATAGTGCCCATGTGGAGACCGCTTACATCCGCGAGGTTCTAGAGCTTATTTCTTCTGATTCGCGATTACAATGCAGTGTGGTTGAAACCCTTGATGGTGATCACATAGGTGATTGAAATCCCAGGGACTTATGCACCAACCTTGTTGCCAAGGTGATTGAGCAAAGATCTGAAGCATACCCCTATATATAAATCTGGTGTATAGAGGCCACACTGAAAACATGGTACTCCCGTGAGTTGATAAGCTTAGAATCCGAGCTCCCTTTCTTCATAGGCATCTATCTCCTCATGCCGACATTGTCCATTTGTATTCATCTGTGTCTGGTCATGTTATCGTTGAAAAAGACTCATCTCAACCTCATGGCTCTCTTCAGCCTCTTCATGCACATAAAAAAACCACTCTAGCATTCCAAAACTCTGCTCTGTCAGAGAGACCGCTCTGTTTTCACATTTAAATGTGTTTTTTTTTTTAACCAACCAAAACATTTCTTAACATTCCTCTGTTTTTAATATAACAGATACTCCAAACTTTGACCAAGGCCAACTCAATATTCATCATGTAACGTGGGAATAATTTAATTAGTCATGAAATATAATTTTGGGAACAAGCCAACCATATACTAGTATTTATAAGTAACTTTTAATAAAGTGTTCCGTGTTATTTATTTATTTCTATTTCGTTCGGACATAGATTCCAACTGTGTCAGCCAAAGATCAAATTGCTTTCTCTCTCAAAAAAACATATCTGGAAAAAAAACGACAGAGATCCGAGTGCGGATTTCTCTCGGAGATGTCTCTTCGTGCTTCCTTGCCCGTCGAGACATTGACCTTCTAATCTCCGAAAACGACCACCACCGGAACAATCACCCAATCATGTGGATTTCGAGGTTGAAGAGAGTTAGGAAAACGATTGTGGTTCTCGGCATTGCCAATTTGGCCGTGATTGTCTCCGGCGGCGTTCTGACTCTCGTTTCCAACTCAAATTGCGACAGCGCCGCCCAGCTATTCCCCCTCTACGCCGTCTGTGTAGCCGCCTGCGTCAAACTCGCCGTTATGGTTAAGGTCGGGTCTACACAGGAACTCATGGCTATGACCATCATGGAGTCTCCTACTCATTACAGCCTCGAACGAAAGGTAACGCCTTTTCCTCTAAATTGTGGATATTCGTTTTAAAAATCAAGTCTTTGAAGGAAAAGTGTTACCTTCATTGATGTAATTGTTCTTTGATTATACATTTCTCTTTAGTGTTTAATAGTTTATTTACTTTGATGTTGGCTTAATTGGATTTGCAGATGAAGTATAAGACGTGGCTTTGGTGGACTCGGTTTGCAATGGTAATTACTCTACTGCAATTTATTGGTGCAACTTACCTTATGTTCCGTGTCTCCACCTTTGTTTCCCCTGATGGATTGCCAAGACATTGCGTTTTAGGTAAAAACTTAAAAGACAAAAACTTACATTGGTTTGGTTGTCTAAAGTCACCTACTTGGGCCTTTGAAATCTTTATTTGTAGTTCAGTAGGTAGCTATGTAATTGCTTATCCAAGCATTTTTTTCGTGTTTAAGAATCTGTTTAGTAACTTTCTTTTGCTCAGGGCTATCTTCAGACACGCGTGGGTGGAAGCAAACGCTGCAGGTTGCCTTCTTGATCACTGTTTGCTTTGTTGCGTTGGCTCAATGCTTTACGGGATCAGATATACTGCAATGGCGGTCTTTCTATGCGACTCAAGATGATGCCTGGAAAGCTCATTACCAGGAGGTGTTTGACCATGGGATTCGTGAAGTTTTGTGCTGTCTTGGGCGTCGCGAATACATGTAAGTTTAGTGAATACTAAGTGTCGTTGTAGCATAAAATTTTTGTTATCCTCTTATGATTTCAATACAATTTTTTTTATTAATTTATTTCTTTTGCCCCTAATTAAACTAAAATAAACAATAAATGTTATGCAATTATAATGGTCAAACAATGGCAAATTTGAACATTTAACTAGTTTCTTAATTTGTGTGCAAAACTCTAGAAACTGATTTTGTTTTTGTCTATAGCAAGTTTACTTTGTTCAGACTCTTAGAATTTGTTTTTCTGCTCCAGGGGAGTTATTGAGGAAGACGAAGTGTGTTCAGTTGCAAGACTGCTAGGTGATCTTGTTTCATATCGTGCATCAGGCACTGGCCACTTGGAGTTTTTAGCAGGTTAGTAAGATCTGAAACTCTTAGTCTATTTAGTAAATAAACAATGTGGAGAAGTCTCTAATCACTTCGTCTATTTCAGGCCTTGCTCTGTTGCAGAATAACAACCAGTTTCCTGAATCGCATGAAGACTGTATAGAAGCTCCAGCGTTTCCTCTTCAGGAGGCTGCCACGTTGCATAAGTTTGCAGAAGCTGCTTATACAGTACGTTTGAACAACACAAACCCCCCAAAGCTCTTTTTTCAGATGGGTAGATTATATCTCACCTGCGTGTGTGGCACTGTGCAGGGGCCACTGCTAGACGTTGGGAGAAACCCTGCTTTGTTTCTATGCACATGGATATGTAGGCAAGGGATACTAACACCTTGGAGCCGTAAATGGTATACTATACCTGGTTAGCTCGTTTGAAGAAACTCCAACTTGTTTCTTTAAAAGTCAAACTCATTTGATATTAATGTGAGAAGGTTCTTTGCAATTTATTGGCAGGCGGCCTAAGCTTGATGGTGACAATTGGTGGCGAGGCCATGCAGCTGCCTTCCTTAAGTTCATAGATTTTCCTGCTCATGTTCTTAGACGAGGTCGCATTTGTAGTGTAAGTTTTGTTCCTTTCAATCCTATGTGTTCTGTTTATTTGAAGTTTTTTTGAGTATCTTGTGGGCTTCAATGCACTAGAATCGTTTCTCATCTATTTATGTAATTATTCTGTTATTGCAGGAGAAGTGTAAAGCAACGTACTTCGTTGTAGTCTTGCATTATCTTAGATGCGTTGTAATTGCTGTTAGAGGAACCGAGACGGCTGAGGATCTAATAACCGATGGTTTGGGCCGTGCTTGTTCACTAACTGATGAAGACTTGGAAGGGCTAACAAAGTCAGTCTCTATCTCTCTCTCTCTCTCTCTTATAAGAAACAGTGAAATAATTATTGTTTTTTCATGTGTGTTTATGTCAGTCACATTCATGTTATGGACTCTTCCCGCACACACTACGGCCATTCAGGAATAGTAGAAGCTGCAAGAGATCTGTTTATGCAAATAGAAGGAGAACCCAAATTTGGAGGTAAGAGTTTAGAGTATTAACTGTTACTATTTCTGTTCAAAACACGAGATCTTTCTAAGCTAATCATACAAATGGAGTATGCAGAATCAGAATCTATTGGGTTCTTGTCTTCGTTAATTGGTGATGGATGCGAGTGTGATGGCTACAGCATCCGCATCGTTGGACATTCCTTAGGAGGTGCTATTGCCTCGTTACTAGGAGTTAGAGTATGTTCTCAATATCACAAAAACGTTACATTTAACTTTCCTTTACTTATCTTATATTCATTCCTTTTGTGGCGTATAGCTTCGTTCCAGGTTCCCTAACCTCTATGTATACGCATACGGACCACTCCCATGTGTAGATTCAGATGTGGCAGAAGCTAGTTCTGAGTTTGTTACAAGGTTACATTTGTTTTGTAACGAATCATATGCTGACATTTATTTAAGTCACTAATGTTTTATAGTCTCCCTAACCAGCATTGTACTAGATAACGAGTTCTCATCACGGCTTTCGTATGGATCAATCCGCCGGCTCCAAGTAGCAGCGCTAAAAGTGCTGTCTCAAGACCCTAAAGCTGACACAGCACTCATTTTCAGACTCGCGCGCCGGTTCTTGTCTGCTAGCAAACGCCAACGACAAAATGTTGTCGAAGGAGAAGAAGCAATACCATCATCAATAATAACTGGTAACAACTTTTTATCTCACTGTTGATGATAACTTCTCCATCAAGAAATATTAACCTAATGAGAAAAGATTTGTTTCTTCTTGTCTTAATAAGTTGAAGATTCAGCTGAAGCGGAAGTGAGGGAACACGACGAAGAGTTCATTAATCCGTTCCACGAGCTGGTGGCCTCGACGGATAATCCTGTGACTCAGTTTATGGAGACGGTTCCAACAAGAGGAGGAGAAGAAGATGATGAAGAAGAAGCTCCGGAGATGTTCTTGCCCGGTTTAGTCATCCATATTGTACCGGAAGTAAACAACATGAGCGTGCCGATATGGCGAGGATGGCCGATCTGTGACGTGACAAGTGGTGGTTACAAAGCTTATGTTGCAAAGAGAGAGAGCTTCAAAGAACTTATGGTTTCTCCATCAATGTTCCTTGATCATCTTCCTTGGAGGTAGTAACTCTTCCCTAATCCAAAACTCAGTATCTCTTAATGAAACTCTTTTAAGTCTTATTTTTTTTTCCACTCCAGGTGTAGACATGCGATGCACAAGGTTCTAGAATCTCGGAATCTCTTCTGCGATCTGACAAGTGAACCTGATATAGTAGTATGACAGAGAGACATGAAAGATGTTCCGATTAAACAACACAACGTGCATATATGTTTCTATTTAATCATCAAACAACAAACATTATTGAGTGAACTACCGTCATTTTGTTGTGAAACAAGAGAATAGAATCTTTTAAGAAATTACACCATCATAGAATAATGGAAAGACTAAAGAAAGAAAATACAAATATGGAAATAGTACAAATCATAATCTAATAAGGAAAAGGCAAGATGCTGATTCTCTCTCTCTCTCTCTTTCCTCACGGTCGACTCTCTCTCTCTCTAGCATTGGGCCGGTTATGTACATCCACAATATGATTTATAACACTCCTCCTTGGATGTCATAACCATACAGGGATTGTAATACGTTTTAGATGTTGCCTCATTAAAATCTTACCAGGAAAACCTAGTGGGACAAAACCATGGTGAAAGAAAAAGAGTACAACACGTATTACTCCCCATGTTCTGAACAACTCGCGGCTGGCCTCATGAACAGCCAAGATCTCCGAATGGTTTGAAGATGTGGCCGCGATTGTCTGCTTCATGGAACGCCATGATATGGCCGTTCCACCATGTGTGAAAACATAGCATGTCTGTGATCGAGCATTGTGTGGATCCGAAAGATAACCTGCATCAGCAAAATCAACTAAACCTTCTTTGTTTTGGTTAGTATAAAATAAACCCAAGTCTTTCGTTCCTTGCAGGTAACGAAGAACATGTTTAATCCGTTCCAGTGCCTTTGGGTTGGACAAGAGCTTAATCTAGACAATAGATTCACGGCAAAATATATATCTGGTCGTGTGACTAGCCAGATACATCAAAGCTCCTATGGCACTGAGATATGGCACTGAGATATGGCACTTCGGGACCAAGGACATCTTTATCGTCCTTCTTAGGGCCGAATGGATCAGTGTCCAAACCAAGAGATCTCACGACCATGGGGCTAGACAATGGGTGAGACTCGGCCATATTAAATCTCTTGAGTACTTTCTCTGTATATGTCATTTGATGCACAAGGATTCCATCTCTAATGTACTCAAGTTGTAATCCCAAACAGAACTTTGTTTTTCCTAGATCTTTCATCTCGAATTCTTTCTTAAGATATTCAACTGTTTGGGA
>NC_027755.1:1217542-1217723 GCF_000695525.1 Brassica oleracea var. oleracea
GCCAGTAGAGAGCGCATGTATAGACTCTAGGACTTTCTTATAGCCTTGGCCGATCTCTATGATCTAAAGGAACTATTTGTTTTCTTCGCCCTTAGTCTCAATATGAAAGTCATTCATTCGAATGTCTTTAAAGCTCAATAGGCTTCTCTTAGAGCTGGGTGAATACAATGCATCAGATATC
>NC_027755.1:1217814-1219609 GCF_000695525.1 Brassica oleracea var. oleracea
AAAACTTTTATTCATTAATAAAATAAGTTCAAAGCAATCAAAACATAGAAAACATAAAGCAAAGAACATGAAAACATAGATGTCTAATTCAACCTCATTCTTTTAACCAATCTTAAGTTTCATAATCCATAAGATCGTCTTCTTCATGATTGAAATCATCTTCACCATCTTAATAAGTCATATGAGCTTCAGGAATTCTTCCCTTTCAAACTCTCTTGGTAGAGGTCAACGAGATGTTTGGGAGTCCTACATGTCTTAGCCCAATGATTATCCATACCACATCTATGGCACACGGATTTGGTCGAGTTTTGTGGCTTGAAAGATGTACCACGGCCTTGGCCATGTCCACGGCCTCCAAAGGAGCCATGGCCATATGAGTTGCCTTGGCCTCGACTAAACGAGTTTCGGTATCGACCACCACGTCCATGCCATTTTCCACGACCACGGTTGTGTTGACTATTACTCTAGACATGGTTCGACTCTTTCTTAGCCTCTACGGTCGCATGTGCCTCAGTTAATGGGTTTGTTCCAAGAGATCTCAATTCACTGATGCTCATCAACAGTTCATTGTTCTGCTCAGTGCGCAAGAGACATGAGATCAGATTAGCATAAGTTGTGAAGCCCTTCTCACGGTACTGTTGTTGTAACAACACATTGCTTGTGTGGAAGGTGGAAAAAGTTTTCTCAAGCATATCCTTATCTGTTATATCCTCACCACACAGTTTCAATTTTGAAACTATTTTAAACAGTGCCGAGTTATACTCGTCCACGGACTTGTAGTCCTAGATTCTGAGATTTCTCCAATCATACAGAGCCTTTGGTAAGATCACCATTCTCTGGTGATCATATCTTGCTTTCAATTATGTCCAAAGGTCTAATGGATTCTCAATGGTCAGATACTGATCTTTGAGACTCTCAGTTAGATGATGGTGAATGATCAAGATGGCTTTGTATCGATCTTTCTCACTAGCATTATTGTCCTCGGTGATACACTCACCGAGTCCCTTGGTTTTCAGGATGATCTTAGCATCAAGTGCCCATTGCAAGTAATTATCTCCAGAGATATTTAGGGCAGCAAAATCCAAGTTGTTGATTTTCGACATCTGAAATCATATGTTTCATAATTTATATTTAAAAATGTTCAAGCGAATGCAATCAATATGCTCAAGCAATCCGAATTCTAGGTATGATGCAAATAGGTCATTTTTATATGATGCATACATGTTCAATCTTAGCATTCAGCTTCTATATGCAATCAGTTCGTACTATTATGCATGCATGATGCAAACAAGCTGCACGGCTACAATCTTAGCAAACGGTTTCAATGCAATCAATACAATGATTATTCGTTTTCAATCTTAGCAAACGGTTTTCTAAGAGTTCAATGTGTAATTGCAATCAAACAGTCGAGCAATGCAACAATTAGGGTTCATTCGAGAATGTATGAAAACTATCAATACTAGCCGGATCATTATCAAGACAAGAATGCATAAATCATTTAACCTAGCAAGCGATTTCTATTGCAATTCAAGCATTCGGTTTTAATCAATCAAACAATATAGCATTCGATTTTAATTTCAAGACGTTAGGGTTTCGATCAAACAATCAATACGACTTCAATTTGAAAATCATTCAATCGGTTTTATCAATTCAAACAACCAAATTCAAGAATGAGATTATCAATCCTAGCAATCAATTTCTATGTGATCAAATTCAATACAGTTTTAATTAATCAAGACTAGCATACTATATCCAAACATACAATCATTCAAACAATCAATTTCGATTCAAAGCA
>NC_027755.1:1220173-1256165 GCF_000695525.1 Brassica oleracea var. oleracea
GTCGCGAGCTGTCTGAGATCATCTTGTTTGCGAGCTGAGGTTGAACAAGCCGGGATCATATGAGCTAGGATCAGGAACGCCTTAAGCTGAAGCTGATCGGGAACAGATTGCAAACAAGGATCGGGATGTAAGGTTTCGCGATCGGGATTAGGATGGTTCGCCGGTAAGGATGTTCGCCGATTAGGGTTAGGGTTTTAGACGGTTTGTTTTAGCTTAGGGATTTAGATTTTATCGTGTTGATAACGTGTTGTGAAACAAAGGAATAGAATATGTATGTTTCTGTATTATTCATAAACATAAGGAGCCCTTTATATATAGGGAATTACACCGTCATAGAATAATGGAAAGACTAAAGAAAGGAAATACAAATATGAAAATAGTACAAATCATAATCTAATCAGGAAAAGGCAAGATATCGATTCTCTCTCTCTCTCCCCTCACGGTCGACTTTCTCTCTCTCTAGCATTGGGTCGGTTATGAACCGGACCTGGACATCCACAATATAATTTATAACACATTTTATATTCAAACGATAGTTAAAGCCTTTTTTTTACTCTTGTGGCCCAAAACTGATTAAGCTGACTCGGTTTACTTGGATTGGATCGGTTTATTTTTCTTTTGCAAAGTGAAGGACTTTTTACTACATAACCAAGAAAAGCATTTTCACTCTCTCTCTCAAACATATTAAACGATTTAAAAATAATATTCGATTTTAATACATTTTACAGTTGATTATAAGAAATTAATTGCTAAACAAAATCCAAGATAATATTTTGAATTACCAAATTTAAACTTTTTCGTGCACATTGCATTACAAAATATATCAGTATCTATACAGTTATGTATTAGACAATTGATACTCGATATTGTAATGATATTCATTTGTTCAAGACAGAGAGATATAATCAACTGTAAAATGTATTAAAATTGAATATTATTTTTAAGAGGAAAATAAATCCGCGCTTTAAAAGTGCGGATCAAAATCTAGTAATATACTTATTACAAATGCATATACTCATTCAAAAAATTTTGTTTTCCATTTTTTTTATATATTTTTCGGTTATTGTCTCTTTATCTCATGAAGTCTGATTGATTTGTCTCTTTCTCCTTTCATAGTTTTGGCAAATTTTTAAAATTATCCATTCATTCTACTTCGTTTGTTTGTAAATAATATTTATCTATTTTAGATCATCGTCAAATTAACGATGGAAACTAACTCAGCTGTTTTTTTTTTGAGTTTTCTTTTCTTTCATTATTTGGAAATAATGTAAAGCGAGGGAAAAAAAGAAAATCGAAATAGAAAAGATTAAAAAGGGAAAAAAAAATGACTTGTGTAACAGGGAAGGTGAACCGAGAATAATCTATTTCCCTCTTCTCGCTCCCTTCTTTTTCTTTCTTCCATCATCCTACGATTCCCTTCTCCTCTATCCCTCTCTTAGGGTGGCGATGTCGTTGCCTCCGTTTAGCTGCCGCATTCTCGCGGCAGCCGTGGCCCTCTATCTAACCGGTCTGCTATGCCTTGGTGCTGGTGAAGCTCCTTCTAAAGATGCCGCGGCTCCCAAGATTCCTGGCTGTTCCAACGAATATCAAATGGTAAATGTCGAATGGCTCATTAGGGGTTTTCCCTATAGATTCATGTTTATCATTAAGAATCTTTATTAATATATTTAAGATATTGTCCAGGTCAAGGTTGAGAATTGGGTTAACGGAGAAAATGGTGAAGATTTTAGTGGCATGACTGCTCAGTTTGGTGCCGTGCTTCCGTCTGATAAAGACAAAGCTGTTAGACTTCCTGTTGTTCTTACCACTCCTTTGAACAGTTGCTCAAATTTAACCTCAAAGGTTTTTTTGTTGTCCCTCTTTCTTCTCCATCATAATCACCATCATGTTTTTGTGTTTCTATGTTATGATGTTTATTTTTATCCTTGCAGCTATCTGGTTCCATTGCGTTATCTGTACGTGGGGAATGTACATTCACAGCTAAGGCTCAGGTTGCACAGGCAGGAGGAGCTGCAGCTTTGGTTTTAATAAACGATAAAGAAGGTTGATACTTTTAAACTAAAACCTTCTGGCTTTTTGTTTCCGTGAGCCTCTGACATCTCTTTGTTGCTCTTATCTTTGCTTTTTTTGTTCAGAGCTGGATGAGATGGCTTGTACTGAGGGAGAATCTCCCTTAACTCTTACTATACCTGTTTTGATGATTACTACATCATCTGGAGATGCCTTGAAGAAATCCCTTGTGGCAAATAAGAAAGGTATGTTCTTATTCTATCATTTTTAATGATAGTCTATCTGTTTCTTTGTACCATTCTTTTGATGGCTACTTAATGGGTTTTTTTTTGTGGTTGCAGTGGAGCTATTATTGTATGCTCCAAAAAGCCCAGTTGTGGATTATGCAGTGGCATTCCTCTGGCTAATGTCTGTTGGAACAGTATTCATTGCTTCTGTCTGGTCACATTGCACCGGTCCTAAGGAGAACGATGAGGAGTACAATGAATTATCACCAAAGGTTCTTTTTACCAGACTTTATTTAGGAGCTTTTCTAATATTAAACTTCTTTTTTCACATCTCGGCATAGACGAAATAATAAAATATACATATTATCAACAAGAAACTGTCAACAAGATAAATACAATCTAATATGTGTTATTTTCCCTAACATCTGAATCTTTTTTGGTAGAAGTCTTCAGTTGATAGTGCTACCAAAGATGCTACTAAAGATGACGATGAGACACTTGATATCAGTGCTACTGGTGCTGTTATCTTTGTCATATCAGCGTCCACGTTCCTTGTGTTGCTCTTCTTCTTTATGTCATCATGGTTCATCTTAATCCTGACCGTCTTTTTCTGCATTGGTGGTATGCAGGTAACGTTGTCATATCTTGATTTTATATTAACCTTAACATCATAGTTACTAATATATATATATATATATTTTTGTATCTCAGGGAATGCATAATATTATCTATACCCTCATAACAATGTATACTCAGAATCCTAAATCTTTCAACACATGCAGCTCTCTGTTCCAAAAATAGTTAAAACCATCATGTTTTTGCTCTCTCTTATTGCAGGAGATGCAATAAATGTGGTCGGAAGACTGTGAAAGTCCCCTTGTTTGGGAATGTAACGATTCTATCACTCATGGTTCTGTTGTTCTGCTTTGTGGTTGCTGTCGTCTGGTTCATAAACCGCAAAACATCGTATGCATGGGCCGGACAAGATATTTTTGTAAGTCCTTATTAATACTCCTAACTCTATAGTTGTTGAATAATTAATATCTTAATGTTTGGCTCTGTGAATACAGGGTATTTGCTTGATGATAAATGTCTTGCAAGTGGCTCGGCTACCTAATATCAGGGTGAGTTTTATGTTTATATATATATATATTTTTTTTTTAATAAGTATTTTATGTTTATATTTCATTTGTGATCTCTTTGTATGTCACGCTTTAGGTTGCAACCATTCTTCTATGTTGTGCATTTTTTTATGACATCTTTTGGGTGTTCTTGTCACCACTAATCTTCAAGCAAAGTGTAATGATTGCGGTGAGTTTTCGATATTTTTCCTTCATTTGACCAATGTGTGTCTCATAACCTTAATAGTTATTAATCTATGACATATAGGTTGCACGTGGGAGCAAAGACACAGGAGAATCTATTCCCATGCTACTGAGATTTCCAAGGCTTTCTGATCCATGGGGTGGTTACAACATGATTGGTTTTGGAGACATTCTATTCCCGGGTCTTCTCATATGCTTTATCTTCAGGTAACCTTCTCATGCAATCGACTTATTACAATGTTTCAATCACTGTCCTTACTCCATGTTAAACCCATTTGCGTCTCTCAGATACGACCGAGAAAACAACAAAGGAGTAGTGAAAGGCTATTTCCCATGGTTGATGTTTGGTTACGGACTTGGACTATTCTTGACATACTTGGGACTATATCTTATGAACGGACACGGTCAACCTGCACTGCTCTATCTCGTGCCTTGCACTCTTGGTATGTCTCGTTCTTCTCAAGAAAACTCTCGAGTTCTACTGAGTCTATGCATTTTATTTACCAACCAAATGCTGAACACTTTACAGGTATAACGGTTATACTAGGGTTGGTGAGGAAAGAACTCAGAGACTTGTGGAACTACGGGACTCAGGAGCCTTCAGTTTCAGATGTAAATCCATCTCCAGGAGCATAACTTGCTCTCCTACATAAGAAAGCAGCAACATGATTCTGACAAAAAAAAATTCTTCTTTTGCTCATAATTGTAACACATGGGATTGACCCTTACATGTACACACTAGTTGAGCCCCCACTTCTGTATCTAAAATTTAATTTATTTTATCACTGACATAATGAACTAGTGAGCAACAACTTTAACAAAACGATAACTAATGTTTTAATGCGAAGAACAACCTTTTTCTACTCCAATATTTTTAGACTTTAGTAACATCATAGGCTTTTTAAAAGGGAAAATTTGGATAAATGCACTTCAATAAGAATATAATTTGAAAAATACACTCTTGTTTAAGCTTTTTGAAAAATACGCTTATCTATATATAAATTTACCAAATTGCCCAATCTTATTAATTATCAATTCCAATTAAACAATTTTTAAAAAAATTATTTTAAAAGAAAATCGTTAGAGATAGAGAATTATTTGTGAATCCATTGTTCAGAATTTCTTCCAACTCTTTCATATACACATGAAAGTAATCTTTCGATAAGACTTCAATGCAAGCAACACCATATGTTTTATGTGACTTTAAACTGTTGGTATGTGTTTGTTCTTCCTCTGCCTTTCTTTTTCCATTATTTCCTTTTTGAATCTTGTACTTCATCTCTATATAAACAACATAAATTAAAAAATTTGTAAGATACACGAATCAAATCATTGGCTCAAACAGATTTATTGGATTTTCATGACACGAGAAAAAAGAAGAACAAACCGATGAATAATAATCAGTGCAATTCTTTTTCATATTCAAAATAAAAAAAAAAACACATATCCGAATACATCATATTAGCTAGAACTTACTTGGCTCCAGTAGAGAAGATGAAAATTTTGTAGAGACAAACGTGACTTGCTTTTCTTTTTTAACAATATGACTTGTTTATGTAAGTTGAAGAAAATAAAATAAAAGGAAATCTGTATAAACATCATGATAAAGTCAAAACAAGTCATAATTCACATGTTTATCTTTGTTATTGTAAAATTTAAATGGTAAAATAACATATTTATCTCAACACACATATTTATCTAATTTTAATGATATTATTTTATTAATTTCTATTTATATATTAATTTCGAATTATATCTTGGGTAAAAAGGTCAATTCATAATTAAGGAAGTGTATTTTTCAAAAGTTAAAATAGAAAATGCAATTATCAAATTTTTTTTGGTTTAAAAACTGTATAGGTTGAACTTTTTATAGTGACTGGGCTCACCCCAAAGGACCACCTCGCCAGAAATTCCCGTAGGGATTTTTTAGTTAACCCAGTACCACCCTGCTTTCCCCAAGTATCGAACTGGCGACCTCAGGTAGTCGTGTGTGAGAAACATTCAGTACTGCCGCTAGGCCACCTGACGTTCTCGCAATTATCAAATTTCAAATCCTAAATAGGGTATTTTTCAAATTATCCCTTTTAAAAATCAATTTTTTTTTAAAAGATTTTAATGAGAAACTTAAATACAAGTATGATAGAGTGAACCGTGAGGTGTTTTAACATTTTTACAGTGGGTAAATATAATAAATTATTTTGGTCCAGAAAATTCAAATTCAATAAAAATAATAATATTTATTTTAGTCCAACGGCTAGTAATTTATTGGATTGTGGGAAGCAACGGCATAATGTTGGGAGTGTTGCAAGAAAGGACATTGGAAGTGTTGCAAGTGGCTCGGCTACCGAAGATTATCTCCAACTCACCTCTATAATAGAGATCTAATAGAGATCTTTAAAATAGATAAAAAAATAGAGATAGTGTTTTTGTTCTAATGTGTTCCTCTATAATAGAGGAATGCTATATTTGTCTCTATAAATAGATGAATACTATTTTTTTTCTCTATATTTAGGGGAAAAATAGCATTCCTCTATTTATAGAAGTAAATATAGCATTCCTCTATTATAAAGAAACACATTGGAGCAAAAACACAATTTCTATTTTTTCTTCTATTTTAGAGATCTCTATTATAGAGATGAGTTGGAGATGCTCTAACATGAGTGAGTTTTCTGTTAAGTATTTCATTTGTGATCCCTTTGTATGTTTTAAATTAGAACCTCTAATGGTGGTGGAACACTTTAGGTTGCTACCATTCTTCTATGTTGTGCATTTTTCTATGACTTCTGTATCTAAAATTTAATTTATTTTATCACTGATATAATATGAACTAGGAGCAACAACTTTAACAAAACGATAACTAATGTTTTAATGTGAAGAACAACCTTTTTCTACTCCAATATTTTTAGACTTTAGTAACATCATAGGCTTTTTAAAATCGGATTTTGTTAAAAGATTTTAATGAGAAACTTAAATACAAGTAGGAGAGTGAGCCGTGAGGTGTTTCAACATTTTTACAGTGGATAAATATAATAAATTATTTTGGTCTAGAAAAAGCAAATTCAGTAAAAATAGTAATATTTATTTTAGTCCAACGGCTAATTATTTATTGGATTGTGGGAAGCAACGGTATAATGTTGGGAGTGTTGCAATAAAGACATTGGGAGTGTTGCAAAAAAGGAAACTGGAGGTCTATTTATATTCGTTATCAGAGCGCACCACAAATCAATTATTTCCTTTCTCTTTCTTCTTCTTCAGATTATTTCTCCAGTTACTTGCGACAAAGAAAAAATTTAGTCTTAAGATGGAATGCGTCAGTTTTTAGAGAAGAGTTAGTACGGCTCACAACACACAGCAGTGAAGACTAACTCTGTCCGGATTAAAGAGTTGCTTGAAAAGGAGACTATTCCCATGGAAACAGAGTCTACACGGACGTCTCCCATGGAAACAGAGTCTACACGGACGGGGTAAGCTCCTCTTTTCTTGATCTTTTTTAAATTACCATAACCTGATTTGTAAAGTTGTTTTCACTGCAATGTTTAAAAAAAAAAATTTTAAACTTGGGGTAAAATTTCTATATTATTTGGTTGATAATGAAAACTTAATATGTAATTTGTGAAAAGAATTAGAAGTTACATCCGGTCATTGTTAGTTAGAAATTGTATATTTCTTTGGTTAATAAAAGTTAGAGATTGTATATTTTTTTTTTGTCTTGACACTTATGATCATTTAGTTCTTCGTAATCAGTCTCCTAATGAAGCAATTTTCCCTCTTGTTTTTTTTACTTTCTAAAATCAACAACATCACATTTGCTTTCTTGTTTTGTGTTTCTTACTTGTTTTAACTTTCTTCTTGTGTTTGTTTCTCTTATTGGCTAAGAGACAAATCTGCTAGTGGGAAAGCGAATGATGGTAATAATGCAAAGATGATCAAAAGCTCATATGGACAAAGTCTACACCGGTACCTCTAAACGGGTAGGTACGCTCCTCTTTTCTTGAATTTTTTAAAATTAACAAAAACAATTTGTAAAGTTGTTTTCACTAAAATGTTTTATAAAAAAAGATTTTCAAACTTGGGGGAAAATTTCTATATTATTTGATTGATAATGAAAAGTTAATGTGTAATTTGTGAAAAGAATTAGAAGTTACATCCGGTCATTGATAGTTAGAAATTGTATATTTCTTTCGGTCAATTAAAGTTAGTGATTGTATATTTCTTTTTGTCTTGACACTTATGATCATTTAGTTCTTCCTAATCAGTCTCATAATGAAGCAATTTTCCCTCTTGTTTTTTTTCTTCTAAAATCAACATCACATGCTTTCTTGTTTTGTGTTTCTTACTTGCTTTTATGTTTTTGTTTCCTTTTGTCTTACAAATCGACTACCGCTTCACAATCTGTTAGTCTAACGAATCCTAACTCCGATCGACTCTCTTAACGTTTGATCTCACTCCTCTCTCGCACTCTCTTGCAACCAAGAATGATAAAAGAAAAGAAACAATTGCACACAGATTGGTTGTCCAGTTCGAGTCTCAATGTGAGATCTCTACGTCTGGGTGCTTGACGGCACAAGCAAACGACTTTTCTCAATCACTCCGAAAGATAGTACAAGAAAGATAGAATCAATAGTCTTATGCAAAACCGCTACAAGCTCTTGAACTTTCTGTTACTCTCTCTCTCTCTCTCTCTCTGATTCTAGTTGCTTTCACTGTTCTTCTCATGATGATAATGAACAAAACTCTCTCTCAGCTATATAGAGGAGAACGGTACAGTGGATTAAGCCGACTCCAATAACCACCCGGTTATCGTCTTCTTTAGTCTTGTACCAAGAATTAATGAACCAGCCCGGTACACTACTCTGACCGTTGTTGAATGTCACAATCTCAACAATCTCCACCTTGACATCAACAACAAACGTCCACCCTTATGCCGTCAAGCGTAGTTGTGCACTTAGCACTTAGCTACTCCGAGATCAACATGTGCTTGATCAAGATTACCTTTGTCAACATGTCTGCTGGATTCTTCGATGTGTGGACTTTCTGTATCATCACTTCTCCAGCTTCTATCATGTCTCTCACAAAACTCATCTTCAACGCTACATGCTTTGAAACTGCTATATGCTTCGTCTTGTCGTGAAAGACGTTATTCTTAGCCAAACATATGGCACTTTGTGAGTCACACCCAACCACAACTTCTGACTGATCGTACCCCAGTTCCTCTGTTAGACCTCTCAATCACAGACCCTCCTTGATGGCTTCCACCAACGAGATGTATTCAGTTTCTGTCATTGACAATGCTACGACCTGTTGTAGTCCTGACTTCCAGCTCACTGTGTTGCCTCCAACTCTGAAAATAAACCCAGTTGTAGACCTTCTACGATCAAGGTCACCTCCAAAGTCTGAATCTGAATAGCCCTTGACAGTGAACTTCTCTGTACTCTTCGTGAACACTAGACAAAAATCTTGAGTCTTCACCAAATATCTCAGAATCCATTGAACTGTTGACCAATGTTCTCGACTTGGATTGCTCATAAATCGGCTTACAAGACCCACACCAAACGCAAGATCAGGCCTTGTACTGATCATCGCATACATTATGCTCCCAACTGCATTGGCGTATGGTACTTCATCATCTGAACCTGCAAATCCCTGCTCTCCTTCCTTGAGCGCTGTTAACTTGAACTGAGCTCCAATAGGTGTTGAAAAAGACTTAGCTTCACCCATTCTGAACACTTGAATAATCTTCTTCAAATAACTTGACTGTGACAGCTTCAGCACTCCACATGCCCTGTCCCTCTCTATATCCATTCCTAGAATCCTCTTAGCAGACCCTAGATCTTTCATATCGAACTCTTTGGCTAACATCTCCTTAACCTTCTTTATCTATGTTATTTCCCTTTACCTACACTGAAGCTGAGGTGTTTGTTCTTACCCATGACACAATTCTCGCAGAACTCCAGATCACTGATTCTCTTCTTGTCGAGAACTCCTTTTTCTGCTAGCAGCTTCAGGTTTTTGAAGCATGTGTGTGCCAGTCTGCTATGCCACAGAGTTGTGTCATCCTTCGATATTGTTGCAAGTGCTGCAGCTTTTACTGTGTCACCATCCCGAAGATACAGGCTACCACAAAAAGTACCATGCAGAGCCAACTTCCCATTTTTATAGAACGAAGTCTTCCCAGCTCCACCTTCTTGCTTAAAGCCCTGCAGATAAAGTGAGCTCACAGAAATCAAGTTCCTTTTGAGATTAGGAACATACCTGACGTTTGTGAGAGATTTGACTGTGCCCCCTGTGGCATTAATTCTGATCGTTTTGATTCCTTGTACTGTGACAGCTCTATCGTCAGCTAGCAGAACTGTCCCTCCTGCTGTCTCTGAGAACTCTGTGAACCACTCGCGCCTAGACGTCATGTGATAGGAACACCAGGAGTCTATGATCCATCTTTCCCTTGGATCTTGCTCAGAGATGGTCAAAGCATCTACTTCATGTAGCTTATCAACCATCACAGCTGCTTCTCCATTGTCTTACGACTCTATTCTTTTCTTCCTGGCAAAGCAGTCCTTCTCTACGTGTCCTTCTTTCTTGCAGTACCAACACATCAGCTTTGATCTTGACCTTGATCTGAACTTGTTTGAGTTTCTGCCTCTGTAGTCATCACGCCTATCAGGTCTTCCTTGCATACATCGCGTGATGTACGCATCACCAGATCGTTGTGACGTTGATGCTTTTTTCACATCTTTCAGCTTTATCTCTTTTGACTTTGCTGCGTTTGTGACATCTTCAATTGTCAACATCTCTCTTCCATACTTCAATGGTTCCTTCAGCTGGTTGTACTGAGATGGCAGTGAGCTCAACAGCAGTATCGCTTGAACCTCCTCTGAGACGGAAATATTTACACTGCTTAACCCGGAAACTAACTTCAAGAAATCATCTATGTCCTCATCTATAGATTTAGATTCTATCATCTTAAACGTATATAACTTATGTTGTAGATGAATTCTATTGGGAAGAGTTTTGGAATTATACAACCTTTCAAGCGATGACCAGATCGTCGCCCCCGTGGTATAATCCTCAAGCTTCTGCAGTACATGATCACCAAGGTTGAGGATGATCATGTTCATCGCCTTCTCCGCCCTCTCTGACTTCTCTGTCTCGAGCTTCTTGATCCGCTCCTTGAAGTCTTCTTCTGCCTCGCCTTTCTTCAATTCTAACTCAGATCCAAAAGTCGCCGGTGCTTCGATCAAAGCATTCTTGAGGCCAAGAATCGAGAGATGCGTCATCATGCGTTTCTTCCACATCGAGAAATCCCCTTGACCGTCGAAACAAGCGATCTTCACCTTCGCCATCGATTCCTTCATCCTAAGGAACCTGGCTCTGATACCACTTCTTACGAATCGACTCCCGCTTCACAATCTGTTAGTCTAACGAATCCTAACTCCGATCGACTCTCTTAACGTTTGATCTCACTCCTCTCTCGCACTCTCTTGCAACCAAGAATGATAAAAGAAAAGAAACAATTGCACACAGATTGGTTGTCCAGTTCGAGTCTCAATGTGAGATCTCTACGTCTGGGTGCTTGACGGCACAAGCAAACGACTTTACTCAATCACTCCAAAAGATCGTACAAGAAAGATAGAATCAAGAGTCTTATGCAAAACCGCTACAAGCTCTTGATCTTTCTGTTACTTTCTCTCTCTGATTCTAGCTCGTCGCTTTCACTCTTCTTCTCGTGATGATAATGAACTTCTCTCTCTCAGCTATATAGAGGAGACCGATACAGTGGATTAAACCGACTCCAATAACCACCTGATTATCGTCTTCTTTAGTCTTGTACCAAAAGTTAATGAACCAGCGCGGTACACTTCTCTGACCATTGTTGAATGTCACAATCTCAACACTTTGATTCTTTTGCTTGTTTTAACTTTCTTCTTGTGTTTTATTTCTTTTATTGGCTAAGAGACAAATCTGCTAGTGGGAAAGCGAATGATGTTAATAATGGAAAGAGGATCAAAACTCATATGGACAAAGTCTACCCGGGCACGTACGCTCCTCTTTTCTTGAATTTTTTAAAAAACCATAAACTGATTTTGTAAAGTTATTTTCACTACAATGTTTAAAAAAAATCTTTCAAACTTGGGGGAAAATTTCTATATTATTTGATTGATAATGAAAAGTTAATGTGTAATTTGTGAAAAGAATTAGAAGTTACATCCGGTTTAGAGATTGTATATTTCTTTAGGTCAATTAAAGTTAGAGATTGTATATTTCTTTTTGTCTTGACACTTATGATCATTTAGTTCTTGGTAATCAGTCTCATAATGAAGCAATTTTCCCTCTTGTTTTTTTTTCTTTCTAAAACCAAACAACATCACATTTCCTTTCTTGTTTTGTGCTTTAGATTCTTTCTTACTTGCTTTTCTGTTTTGTTTCCTTTGATTATTTTGCTTGTTTTGACTTTCTTCTTGTGTTTGTTGCTTTTATTAGATTTTTTTTTGGGCAAAGTTGCTTTTATTGGATAAGAGACACAAATCAAAAGCTTATATGGACAAGGTTGAGCTAGAGCACTCAAACATACGTGTTGATAGTCTGTGTTGGATGAGCATCTCTCATTCCCTCCGCTTCCGAGGATCAATCAACCATCTTTTTCAACAAGATGTAAGCTAACAATGCTCACTTAAAGATTAGTTACATGTTTCTGAAGATTTGTTTGGTTCTTTATTGAATATTCTCTGTTTTGTCGCTCTACTTATTATCAGTTTCTTCCTTTACTTGTCACTACTGCTGCTGAGGTTAAACTTCCTCCTACACATCCTATCAGATTGGCTTTGGCGTTGAACTTCTACTACGAGATCATGAACTCACTCACAAGAAAGGGTTTTAGAGATTGTTTAGTAACTAAGTACCTTAGAAGACTCATACGTTATTTGAGATTGTTTTTACTTCTTAAATTAAGGGCATGCCCACCTTGGTGAGTAAATTGTGAAATGTAGAGTTTCCACTGTTTCATGTATCATTATTGTGTATGTTGTAATCTGGTTTGACCGTTTTGAGTGTGTTTGCATCATCCTGATGCATGTCTCAGACACTGTCTTCTTGTTTGTAATTCGAAACTCGTTACTGTCTTTTCCACCCATTGCTCTACTTTTCATACCATTTGTCATGGATCCAAATATAAAGTTATAATCAAGCTTAACTCTTCTGAACATTTTATTGATTTAGCGTCAAACTCCAAAAGAACATGTAAAAAAAAAAAAAATATGAATTATTTGTTGAATGATGATGATGATTATGGTGATGGACTTTTTTTATATTTAAGCGAATGATGATGATATGAGAGAGCAAGTGCTTTCAAAGATTATATAGACAAGGAATTAAGATTTGAGTCAGACATAAAGGGTGAATAGTTTTCTCGAGTCTGACACAAAACACGTGAAGAAAGAAGTCCTTTGGTAGTGTGCTAACTTTATTTCCCACCTTTATTTGGTTCTCTATGCATGTGACCATTATTGGTCGTATCTCTTGACTCATTCCTTCACAGTTCACACACATACATACTGTGTGTGTATTTATACTCAATAGTTCTGTAGTTCATATGTCTACTTGTGTCCAAATGTCAATCTCTCTCAAGTTCCTTCTTTGGTCATCTCTTGCTCTCTTGCTTCTTCAAACAGGTAACTTCATAACTTGTTGGATTGTAACCATATATATACAGACACATGTGAATGGTGGATGTATCTGTATGTAGGTTTTGGAGAAAAATGTGACAGCAGAAGCAGCGAACCAACGGTGAGACAGACGCAGGTGAAGCTGGGAGAAGGAAAGAAGTTCAGAGTTGAAGTGATGAACAAATGTCCAATGTGTCCAATCATCAACCTCCGTTTGAAATGCCAAGGCTTCCCTCAGTCTCTTGTGGACCCCACGCTCCTCCGCGTTCTCTCCTCTTCCGCAGGGAACTGCGTGGTCAACGACGGCTTGCCGTTGAGCCCAATGGAGACACTCTCTTTTAACTACTCCAGCTCGTATCAGTTTGCTCTAAGTCCTCTTTCTTGGTCTTTTCAATGCGAGTGAATCGTCAATAAAATAAATCAATAAAAGTAGTTCTCTTTGCTCATCAATCTATATTCAAACCACCTTTTTTACCATTTGAGCTAGTTATTTGTTGAATCTATGTGCAAAAGAGAAGCTATAAGTTGTCTCTTACTATAAAAGCTATAAGATGGTTGTGGTGAGATGATCTCATCCTCCACCAAGAACACAGGAGACTCCATGAGAAACCAAACTTATTTTATAAACGAATAGAAACATCATTCACAAGTCACATCACACATTAATGTCTCCTTGCTTTCTCTATTTTTACACACATTCGGCAAATATCATAATTGAATATGGTTATTACATACAAGAAAAAATATAAAATTTCGTTTGCATAAGTTCTACAGACAAAAAAGCGCACACAAGCAATTTCACTTATTACATAACACTTGTCGAGTTAAAGCAAAGAGACTTGAGAACAACGGCAATAGGAGGAAGTATGAGTAGTGTTGGAGACTTACGAGGAGGAGGAGGAGGAAGGTGCAGTTGAAGGGTTAAATGCCTTCTGCTCAGCGCAACTGAGCTCCTCGTTAGGCCCAGCGTCTTCTCTTCCAATACCCAAAAGATCAAGGAAGTACAAGTAGTGCGAGACAATGTTGTTCATCGGCTCAATGTCACCTTGACCGCACGTGTACTCTCCATACAAGACGTTCATGGTGGTACCAAAAGTCGGTCCACGTTTGGACAAAGTATCGTTCTTTGTCGGTTTCCAGTTTCCAACAAAGATGTCGTGAGCTGAAGGCTGAGCTTTCTTGATCGGTGTCATCCACCTCCAGATTGCTGCTTGGAAGGCAAGCGTCGCGTTCTGCTCGATGTACTCGGGGTGGTTCAAGAGATCGGCCTTTAGTGCTTCACCAGCTGCACCGTAGTTGAAGTTCCTTTGTACAAACACAAGTGAATCCTTTTGAGTACACATAAGAATGTGAATCGTTTGAGCTAGAGACGAGAAATGCATTACCAGTAAATGGGTAAGGCACCACGTCCGTAGTACTCAGCTCCAGGGCTGCAAGGGTACTTGAACTTCCAGGACTCGTCACAGTAAGATTGGCTTGGGCTCATCTCCCTGTTGTAGCACAGACCCCAAGCTAAAGGCCCTCCTGTTGCCACTCCGTAGCCACCTATATAAGACAAGACAGTAACACTCATGCTTTTGACAAGCTGCTTACAACAAAGAAACCACGAAGTCTAAGATAGCTCTGATATATTCATTAATCAGTGTTTTGAAAACCCGACCGGCCTCGCTCGAGTTCTGGGTTGGGGTTGTCTTAAAAATCGGATTTGAATTAAACCGGAAAACCCGAACAAAAACCGGCAAAACTCGCTAAAACCAGTGACCCAATTCAATATTAAAACCCAATTTTCTCGAATTCAAGTTTAAAAACTAAAAAAATGCAATTTAAAAAAAAAAAAATCATAAAAATTCATATTGTTTTTAATATAAATCAAAATATATTAGTTTTCATTATAGTTTTATATTATGATTTTTAGATTTTAACAATGATATAAAGTTTTCTTAAAATAATTTTATAGTTATACATTAAAATTAGATTAAAATTTTAAACCCGGTTGAACCGGTCCAATCATTGACCCGGCATTAATGTCTGGTCCGGTTTTCAAATTATTGACTGTAATCAAGCATTAAGAGTTTGGAAGAAAACTAACAGGACGTTTTGCTGGCGACATGACCGAGAAACGCAGCCATTTCTTTCTGTCCCATGAGCTTTCCACCAGTAGTGCCAAACCCAAGAGGCTCGTAGAGAGCAGCCGCGGTAATGAAAGACTGGTAGTCCCAGAAACCAACAGCATGAGCCACAGGAGTGTTTCTTTTGGCAAAGAGCTGCTCAAACTGATACACCTGAAAGTAATCCGAGATCGTCTGGTTACAGCAGTACTCAGACCACCAGACGCATTCCCATCCTTGGGTGCACACCTTCTTTCCCTTCACTTTCTTGACTTTGATCGTTTTGTCTTCCCCGTTTGCAACCAAAGCCAGGGTTGATACAGCCACAAGGACTACGATAAAGACTGACGCGCTACGGATCGTCACCATAGCTTTTACAACTATGGAGTAAAGTATCAGCTACAAGATCATACAAAAATATAATTAGACAGGCTTCCTGTTTGAATTGGCTGATAAAATTAAAAACTTTTATTTTCATTCTCCCTAACAAGCAAATATTACTCCTGAACATGCTATCAAGCAAGAAAACATTTTAAATTCTGACCATATACTAAAACCAAAAACAAATCTCAAATCTCAAGAGATATGAGCAAGTCTCAGCTACAAGATCATATAAAAAAAAGAATTAGACAGGCTTTCTTGTTTGAATTGTCTGAAAAAATAGAAACTTTTTATTTCATTATTCCTAACAAGCAAGTGTTACTCCTGAACATGCTATAAAGAAATGAACTTCAACGTCTTACTCTCAAGGAGAGAACACATTTTAACCTCTAACCATATATACAGATCTAGGCTGAACAATAAGTATGAGAACATGCTAAAACCAAACACATTAAATCGAATTAAAGCTCGAAAATATTACAATCAGCAAATGTAGAATTTAATCAGCAAATGTAGAATTTAATCAGCAACTTGGATAAGATAAATTAACAGATATCATAAAAAAAAATGGGAAGGATGATGTACAAGATTAGAATCTCAAGTATAGAACTTGTGAAGAATTCAAAACGTGAATGTTGATCAGAGATTTTATCAGAATCACGAAATCAATAATGAATCAGCTACACAGAGTCGAGATTAGCTGTGACTATCTACCAAAATACGCAAAGTACTTAGAGTAATAGCGCTTACTTGTAATGCCAATAAGCTAGATCTAGAGAGACCGATGAGCTTCAACGGGGGACAATACCTAGTTTTTTTTCTTGCTTCGTTGTCGTGAAATTGAGAGATTCTCAAGCGTAAGGAGACGAAGGATTAAACTAAAGCTGGTGACGGATCAGCGGTCTCTATCAACCGTTGGATTAGAGTGCAATCAACGGTGAAGATCGCGTTTGGTGAGATGAAGGTGTCGGTATGAGAAGACAGGCTGGTGCGTGTTCTGGGCCCGACTTAAGTGAAGTGGCACCTTCCACCGACAGCTGACCTGTCAATGTTTAACCAACCAAACCGTTTCGATACCGTTTAATACGATTTAGACTTTGGGTTATCTGTACGGCCCAATGGGCTTATAAGACAGGCCTTTTCGTGAATGTTATAAGAAAATATCCAAGAGGCGGGCGATTCATCCCCCCCTCTCTCTCCTCCTCCTCCTCCTCCTCAAGACTTTCTCTCTCATCGCCGTGAGAATGGCTTCTACTTCCAAGCAAAATCCATCTTCTTCAAAACCCCCAAGGCACCCGTTCACCATCGCCGCCTCAATCCACACGAAAGCTTCTGTATCAGAAGAATCCCAATTTCGAAACCCTAGCACAAGCCTCTCACCGATTACAATGTCACCGGAGGATCAAATCCTCGGAGCCTCCACCCACCTGACACGACCTGAGCTTCTCCGACGGCGATCGCACAACCTGAAGCAGCTAGCTAAATGCTACAGAGACCATTACTGGGCCCTGATGGAGGATCTCAAGGCCCAACACAGAGAGTATTACTGGAAGTACGGTGTTAGTCCTTTCAAAGAGGGGAATCATCATCGCCAAAACAAGAGACGTAAGGTTGATGATGGGGATGAAGTTGGTGCCGTTGAAGGTAGCGGAGACAACAGCAACAATGGTGGCGTTAACTGTGTGGCTTGTGGTAATGGGTGCAAGTCAAAGGCTATGCCACTCACGAACTACTGTCCGCTTCATATCTTGTCGGATAAAAAACAGAAGCTTTACACTTCTTGCACTTTCGTCAGTAAGAAGTTAGTTCACAACAAGTTCGCTACTTTTTTTGATTCGTAGTTATTTATCTTGCTGGTTTGTGATGCTGTGAAACATCAATTGGTTCATACTGGCTTTGTCTGAATTGAAAGTAACTTGCTTTGGTCTGAGTGTAATGGAAAAAGAAACCGTAATTTCCAAATAAGGACTTTACTATTGTCTCCATTTTGCTATAGAGATAGGGTTAGGAGAACTGAAAGTAACTTGCTTTGGTTTTTGCGTGTAATGGAATTGACTGTTTTCTCCTTTTGATGTAGTTAGATCTTCCTGAAGTTCTAACTTTATATAGACCGTCTTTGTTTTTGTGTGTTTGAAGTGCAAATAGCATGTGATGATTACTTATACCAGCTCTATACTAACTTGTTGTTGTTATATTCTGGTATATGCAGAGCTCAGTCGAAAGCAATAACGTGTCCAAAGCCAACACTCGCATCGACCCTTCCCGCCTTGTGTAATGCGCATTTTCAGAAAGCGCAGAAGGATGTAGCTAAGGCTTTGAAAGATGCTGGCTATAATGCTTCTTCAACAAATAGGCCTCCACCGAAACTCCATGACATAGTAGCTGCGTTTGTGCATCATATTCAAGCAAAGAGAAAAGTTGTACGGAGAGAGGGGAATCTAAAAAGCTTTGTCAAAGAAGAAAGTACGAGCTAAATGGACAAGAGTTAAAAAGAGTTTGTTTCCACGATTGTGCAAAAATGGAAGGTGAGATAAGTGGCTCCTAGTTTGTGGATAGAGATAGATACTGCAATCAAGTATGCATCATCATCATGTAGAAAGCTGGTTTTGTAGTGCAAGTCTTTGGCTACACTGGAGATGTTGTAGATGTTTTTTTTTTCTTTGTTAATCTTTAGCAAAGCAATGTCTTGTGTTGTTCACTCTATTTTTGCCGTTAATGGAGTTCTTAATTACAGTTTCTTCTTCCCTAAAGACAAAACATAAATACCCAAAAACATTAAACTTTTTTATACAAAAATACAGATTAATGTCAGAAAAAACACTAAAGACAGAACTAATACAATAAAGAATTTACGACTGTTAATAACATTTAAAAAGGAAAAAGGATTACATTTTTACCTACAACTTGAATCAATCGACTCAAGCCGAGAGTGGTAGAAGTCTTAATCTGAATCGCGGACCCAGCGATTCAGAATCTTACCTAAAATTTCCTTTACGAGAGATTCTCTCTCCTATCTTATAAAGCAGCAGGAACCTTTTTTTTCTTTTGTTAACGAAACCTCAAACCCTAGCTTGAGCAGCTACCTACAAAGGGAAACAAAGGGTTTGGTCTGATTCTTACAAAGCTCAAGCCTTTAGAGAGAATTATCGCCGATCATGGATTCCGAGGATGATCTGCTGAATGACCACGACATGGAATCGGGAGAGGAGGAGGATGACTTTTACAGCGGCGAGACCGATGATTACAACGACAGCGATGGTGGTGAGCCCGATTACGGGTTCGTGGAGGAAGACGTGGACGACTCCGTCATGATCGCATCGCATCGATCTCAGGTTGGGTTCGTTGAGGAAAAGACATTTTATATAGTTTGTGTTTGTGTTTGGGTTTTGTTCTGTTTAGGGTAATTAAATCTCTTTATTTGATTACTCCATTTGATAGTATAAGCTATTAAAGTTTGCTATCTTGTTACCTTTTTGAGCTTAGGTTGGTGTCTAGTGTCTAGTCTTTAGATTCTGAGGCAATTTGGTTTCATTGATGGAAATGTGTAGCTATTGATTGTTGTCTTTGTGTAATAGCTTGATGGAAGAAGTGTAGTGGTTGCTAGATTCTTTATGTATTGGCTATCTACCATGGAGTTACTGCATGACTGATTGGTTTCTATCTGTTATGTTTTTGTTGTAATGATGCTGTCTTCTAGGTAAATTATGTTGTTCTCAAGGAAGAAGATATCCGCAGGCATCAGAAGGATGATATTGGACAAGTTTCCATGGTACTCTCCATAAGCGAGGTTGAAGCAAGCATTTTACTCCTTCACTATCACTGGTATAATTCCCTTGACATGTAACCATATGATTTTGTTATCAATCTATCTCTTTCCTATATTTGCTACTCTAAATGGACGGACTATATTAGGTTGGTTGTTTGAGAACATATATTAATGTACATGCCTCCTGTGTCATTTTAGGAGTGTTAGTAAAGTTCATGATGAATGGTTTGCGGATGAAGAGAGGGTTCGTAAAACCGTTGGCATATTGGATGGACCTGTGATTCCAACCCCTGATGATAGCGGAGAAGTAATTCATTTTGACTTGTCGACTCTGAGTATTTTTCTCTCTACATATTTCTCGCTTGGTAACTCAACGTTTCGCTGACGCATTTGATGTTTTAGCTTACATGTGGAATATGCTTTGAAACCTTTCCTCCTGAAGAAATTCTTTCGGTTGCATGTGGTCATCCTTTCTGCTCTACATGCTGGACTGGTAGGTTGCATCTGGTTTGTGATATTTTTGGATTTTATCTTATTGTTATCTACTTGGCATTTCGGTTATCAGAGGTGTTTGTCTATAAGTTTAATTGATAAGTTTCTTTTTTTCTGCTAGAACATTTATCTTCTTTATGCATTCCCTCTTATATTGTACACTTGTGTAGGTTATATCAGTACAACCATAAACGGTGGCCCAGGGTGCTTGATGCTAAAGTGTCCCGAGCCTTCTTGTCCTGCTGCTGTCGGTCAAGATATGTTCGAAAAATTGGCTTCCAAGGAAGACAAGGAGAAGTATTATAGATATTTTATTAGATCTTATGTTGAAGACAACAGAAAGGTAAAAGACAGTCTAAGATAACATTGCCTTCGATAAGCGCTTGTCTTGTTTTGATGTCGCTCTTTTTTTCCTCTGCTTTAGATGAAATGGTGTCCCGCTCCAGGATGTGAGCATGCAATTGATTTTGCTGCAGGAACTGGTAGTTATGATGTGTCCTGCTTGTGCTCACATAGCTTTTGTTGGAATGTAAGTTCTTGGTGACTAATCTACTTTCCTTGACTGTTTAGTAATTTTAACTTATATCTGGAACTATGTTAAATCTGAAATTTCCAGTGCACTGAAGAGGCCCACCGCCCTGTGGATTGTGAGACAGTTGCACAGTGGATACGTAAGAACAGCGCTGAATCGGAAAATATGAACTGGTATTATTCTTGTTCTTTCTTCCTATCTTCTGTTTATTTCTACCGTACATCTTTGCATGAATATGTTTATTCCTCTTACACAGGATACTTGCCAATTCAAAGCCTTGTCCAAAGTGTAAGCGGCCAATTGAAAAGAACCATGGATGCATGCACATGACATGCACACCACCTTGTAAATATGAGTTTTGTTGGTAAAAGCTTTATCCTTATCTCTGCAATGTTGGATTGCAAGCTTGCTTCTCTCTGATCTCTTTTGGATTTGTTCTTGTTCATATGAATCTTTTAGGCTATGCCTTAATGCATGGACAGATCATGGGGAAAGAACCGGTGGTTTTTATGCCTGTAACAAGTATGAGGCGGGTAAACAAGAAGGACGGGTAAGGGACCTCTTGTCTACTTCTTTGATAATTTTGTTGTGGTATCCTCTTTAATACTTTTTTTAGTATTGATATCAATTGAATTTTGTTTTCTTAGTATGATGAGGCTGAAAAGAGGCGAGAGATGGCAAAAAATTCGCTAGAGAGATACACTCATTATTATGAACGCTGGGCAAGCAATCAAACGGTATGTATGCTCTTTTTATATTTATTTGAAGACACTTGAAAGCTTGAAGTGTTCTTTACATTCTATTAGTATTGCTGTTTGGAAGAACCATAGCAATGGCATTATAATGAGCTTGACATGATTAAAAAAATGGTAGCATGCTAGAGCGAACTTGGATTTTCAATTTGCTTTTTCCTATTTGTGAGCCTTGGCTTTTGTGGACATTGAAAATGTGAACCATGTGAAGGGTGTGGTTGAGAAACTATTTTGTAGTGTAGTCTATTTACTGCTTGGCTGCACTGCTTCTAAGACATTATTTTCTACCGTATGTTAAGAGGTTTCTCGTGTGATTTGGCAGTCGAGGCAAAAAGCTATGGTGGATCTGGAGAAAGCGAGATCGGAGAAGGTAAGAAGAATTGTTGTTACTGTTATTATTCAATTTTGTTTCCATGTTAATCTTTTATCTATGGAATGATACTTAATCTTCTTTGGAGTGGAGAATGATATTAGCTAACAGCTATTCCCTTTGTTATTATTTGCAACACTAATCTGTATTTAAATTCTCACATGCTGTTGTCTCATTGTTTTGTTAGCTTGAGAAGCTTAGTGACATACATGGCACACCAGAATCTCAGCTCAAGTGCATCACAGAGGCGTGGCTTCAGGTTAGCACATCTATAATAACAGTTAAATAAAAATGAGATTAATGTACAACAACATCTCTTGAATGTTCCCACGTTTAATGTATACCTTTTTTTACAGATCATTGAATGCAGACGGGTACTGAAATGGACATATGCATATGGTTATTATCTACCTGATCACGATAAGAAACAATTTTTTGAGTATCTGCAAGGTCAGAATCCTCACATTGTTGATTGTTTTCTGGAAAAGCTAGTTGTGTCAGCTGAGCCCTTGAAGTTTAAAATTTGTTCTTGTTGATTTTGATCAGGGGAAGCTGAGTCAGGTTTGGAGAGGCTCCACAAATGCGTAGAGAAGGAACTGGAGGTGTTTCTAGTTGCTGAAGGCCCTTCAGATGACTTCAATCATTTCCGGACAAAACTGACCGGTTTGACCAGGTAACTGTCCCTGTCTGGTGCATCTATGTTAAGACACTGTGATAGGTTTGGCTGAAACTTGTGTTGTGTATTTAACAGCATAACGAAAACCTACTTTGAGAATCTGGTGAAAGCTCTGGAGAATGGTCTTGCTGATGTGGATACGCAAGGGGCTAGCAGCAAATCAACAAACACTAAATCTAGCAAGACAAATGGCGGTGGGAAAGGCAAAGGAAGCTCCAAGAGTGGCGGGTCCAGCAAAAACCTAGACGGAAACTGAGGTCTCTCGGGTTTCAGTTACAAATTTACAATCCCTCTACTAGATCGTTCTGTAGTTGTAAAAATGTTATTTGATAAAAGTCATAATATAGACATAATTAATGTTCAGATTGGTGCGTACTTTTTTTTTTTAACTTGCAACACGCACACAATAAAAAAAATCAAATATATAAAATTTAATCTTAAATGCTTTTACTTAATCTCGCATATTCTCTACTCTTATTGAAATAAAACAATTCTGATTTTGTCTTTATGTTTGTCTTTCAATTTTAAAATTTTAGATTTGAAATTTTGTGGTACAACTTTAGTAAAGTAGTTATACAAATACGAAGTTGTATTAAGTTGTGCCGTTGTCAAGGTAAATTTTAGTATAATAAAGTTTTATTAAGTTGTACTTTGACAACGTAAAACTTGATATAGTTAGAGCCTAATTATACCAAGTTATACGATTTTAACAAGTTGTACTTTTAATTGATATTATAACGTAGTAAAACTATAATTATGGGTTTTAGTTTTACATCTGGTATCTAGTTTGATATATGTGTTTTTGGATTCTAGAAAACTTAAAATACAAAAAATAAATGATAAAGAAGAATAACATGAAAATCTAAAGAGAATAAACAAAAATATAAAAAGAAAGAGAAACAAAAGAGAAATAGAATAAAAAAGAGAAACAAAAGTGGGGATTGGGAATAAGTGAATTCAATAACGGTTAATTGGATTTTAAATCAATAAGAAAGTTGGGAGGTTTAGTGGAATAGTACATCAATAAATGAATTCAATAAAAGTTAACTGGATTTCTATCAGATTTCGAATTAAAATAAAGAAAAATAAAATAAATTATAGGTGAAGTTAAATTTTTGGGTTTGAGAGAATATGAGATTTGATCCTTGATTGTCGTGCTCTGCTAGTGCAGTATCCTTTATGAACATTGATGAATGCAAAACCAAGATACACCATGGCAAATACACATGCGACAATAACGATAGCTTTCTTCTTCATCTCGTGAAGATACTTCCTTTTGCCATTGAAGAAGATCATTAACATCGTCAGTGTTGAATAGAACAACACATTGATCTTTGCAATAAGATTGATGTACTCCTCTCTTGAAAGTTTGCAAAGCGGTCAAATGTATGTTTAAAAACTTTCTCCCTCGGAACCTCAAACCTCAGTGTTAGGATGACAAAGCATAGTTCTTTTTTCTTTCATCTTCTTCATGAAACATGCATTTTTGTTGGGTAAATCAAGTACTTCTGGTGTCTTCAACAAAACATGAAAAGACGTATCAAGCAGACTAATCTCTCCTTTGATTAATTCATTCAACAGATCTTTATGTCTCATTGCAAACTTCAGATGATTATCTCAGTTGACTCACAGAATCCCAAGACGTAGACGACAAGATAACAGACAAACAGAGTTTCTTCTTCACCAATCAAATTTTCAACAGACAGCGACAGATACCAGTAGCTTTCTTCTTCATCTCGTGAAGATATTTCCCTTAATTACCATTGAAGAAGATCATTAATAATAGAGTTTACTTAAATATCAAGAATCTTTTTTTAGCAAATTTTGAGAATCTATGTACCGATAACAGTGGAATATTCTCAACAATTTTAAAATTTATTTTCAATCATGTATTTTAATGAAGTTTAAATCTAAACACAATCCATTATTATTCAAATGATGATTATAAATTCTATTTTAAAATCTAGTGTTATTCAAAGAATGATTTAAATCCAAGTTTTAAAATCTAGTGTTATTCAACTTTTAAAGATTTTAAAATTCTTTGTATTTTGGATTGATTTCAAATCATTTTTATGAAGTCTAATGAACAAATGACTGAACTCAAAATCCAATGCATACTGCGGAGATTTTAGAATCCATTAAACTATCTTAAAATTTAAAATTTTGATAGATTACAAAACATTAGTTTTTTATTTCAAATTACTAATTGAATGACACCCCTTAAAATTTTAAAATTTGATAGATTACGAAACATTAATAATTGATTTAAATTCACTTATTGAATAACACCTCTAAAACTCTTTGCCACAAATATATTGTTATTACAATAACTGAAGATTTGGCTCTTTTACAAAATGCTGACATGGTAGCCTAACATTGGTCAACGCAACCTACTAACAAAGGTCATAAGATAACAACGTTCTGTCCAATAACCTACTTACATCAAAATTAATATTAATAGAAAAATATTTGCTAATAAAGCGCGAAGGATTAATGCAAAGGTCAACTATGTATCTTGTGTGTTTTCTCTAGAGCCACAACTCGTTGACTCCTTCAGATCCTCCAACAAGTTAGTGGTTAGTGTGTCATTATCCTCTTCAATGATCCTCTCCAACATGTACTCCTCAACCTATAGCAGTCTTTGTGACTTCCTGAAACGTATATTCTCCTGTTCCTTTTTTCAAGGATCATCAATGGCTTTCACGGATGTGAGAGATGGGTCCAAAGGCTTTGTGAAGAGGGTGGCTTCATCTTTCTCCATGAGGAAGAAGAAGAATGCAACAAGTACAGGAGGAGGAAACAATGAACCCAAGTTGCTTCCGAGATCTAAATCAACAGGTTCTACCAACTATGAATCCATGAAGTTAACTTCAGCAAAGAAGATTCAAGATGCTACAATCAAAACAAGGACCAAACCATCATCACCAAGACGGGAAAAAATTGATGATCGTGGTGGTGGTAGGACGAACAAGAGCTTTGGAAAATGGAGAAGCTTTGATGATAGTGATTCCATATGGTTATCTTCAGATTGTGCGTCTCCTACTTCTCTTCTTGAAGAGCGGAGGCTATCTGTTGCGTTTCGTTTCTCGGTTGATGATAGTGTAGTCTCTTGGTTATCAAACCTTGCAAATTCTCTGAATCATCAAGATGCAGCTTCGGCTAAAGACCCTTGTAGAATCCCAAGGAGCAGCAAGGAGAGTGCAGAGAAGAAAGTCAGCTTCTCACAACTTGAATCAGAGAAGCCTTCTTTGGCTCATGAGATAAGTGCAGAGGTGTTGGAATCTAAGAGCATTACTAAAGTTGATGAGCCGCTTTTCTGGCCGTATGAGCAGAGATTTGACTGGACACCAAAGGATATCTTGAAGCATTTCTCAATGTCGCCTCGGAGAAAGAAGTTACTGAACGCCACAATGTCTTCAGGTAACTCCTCCCCAAGATCCATGGGAGCACAACTTCTCCAGGCAAGAAAAGTAGATCTCAAAGACGGGTGTAAGAAAAAGCTTGTGTTCAATGGTCCTGTAACAAACACATCCAAGAAGATTCCAGAGCTTAAAAGAACATTCAGCAACAAGAAAAATGAGAGCAGCAACAAGAACGAGCCCATCAGGAACTGTGTGAAGAGGAACAAGAGTTTGCCATCAAGGTTAAGAAAATCGAGCAAACCATGTTCAAAGGTTGTACCTATAGAAGCTGCTGAAGAAGTGATTATTGCGGAAGAACGAGCCAAAGCGGAGATAACTACTAGAAAGCTGATTAACCGCAGAAGCAAGACAATGTTGGAAGATGATTTTGCATTTTTGAATGATTTCTCAATTGAAAAAGCGGTGGGGCTTGGCGAGTTTAAGGGTAGAGAGGGTATAGATTCAGAGTTTAACTCTGACACTTTCTTGTTTGATGATTCTCTCTGAAACTAAGAGAGATTTATATTTTGGTCCTGATTATATCATTGGCTCTTTATACTGAGTTTAAGATCAAATTCTCATGGAGTATAAAACAACCATCGAGTGTGATAAGTCTTGAGAGTTCAAGAGCTTTGTAGCCTGTTTTTGTTAATGTAATAATGGAGGAAATGTGTGGAATATAGACTAAGACTATAATTAAAAGCCCAAGAAAACATAAGGTAATCAGAAGGATTTCTTGTAAAGTTGAACTTGCACCTTTATATCTTCTACTAATATTCTCCATCAAACTACTTTTGACTCATTTATTCCATTTGTCACATACAAAATCCAAGCTCAGAACAAATCAGACACAAACATTGAGTGGTCAATCATAGTTCTGGATCCTAAACTACCACAATCATAGTAGCTTCCAGAAAGAGCCAAGATTGTGACTAAAGAATATATGAAGCAGAAGACCACACTTGATCATATTATATTATACTATGCCTTGTGTGTGTGTGTGTCGTGTCTATATATATATACCTTCTATGCATGGTTTTAACATCCGGCTGCTTTCAAAAATTCATCGTAGGGGCTTGAAGGAGGTAACCGAAACGAATCTTGTTCCACTCCGTGTGAGCAGGATGCGAGCAGGCCTTGAGGTTGGACTGGTGCCAGTGCCTTCTGATCATCTTCATTAGCTTCTTCTGTCTGCAACACACAAAATAAATACCAAAAAGTTGATGGGAGGATAATTAATGTCAACAGAACAGAGAAACAAACTCTCTCTCACCTCCTTGAGAAGAAAGACTTCCTCCTTTTCATCTTCTTCAGAGAAAGTTATAGCTTTGGCTGCTTCGGGTTTGAAACTTCTAAGAACAGACATCTTTTGCTGCTTACCGTTCATAAGTGCTTCACACTGGTTCATCATTTGGTCATAAGGTACAGGAAGCGAGGAAACAGGGAGACTTGCAACTTGCCGAGCAGTTTCTGACACCTACACATCACCAATGAAAAGAGGATCACAGAGGAGGCCAATAGATATTAATATGAAGTACTGAGTGTATGTATATTACCGATTCTAACAACTCGTTGACACTCAGAACATCTACAGGGTTAGTGTTTGTGGACAATGATGTTGTGTGGCCAGACTGACTCCCACTAACACCCGGGGAAATGCCTTCGAATGCTACTATTGCTGGAAGCTCAACCTGAATTGATCAATCAACACAGCTGCAATAAGAAACTGATTCCTGAAGTGAGTTCCTAATGAAGACATTGTACCTCTTCAAAAGCTGGAAGCTCTATTTGATTAAGAGGAGAATCAGATCCAGCTGTATCCATGAACAATGGTGCAACAAGAGGGTGTGCATCATCTCGGCAAAAATCTGAGTTAATCTCCTTTCTCAGATTTGATTGCTCCTCCTAAGAGCATTACACATGAAAACATTTTCATAAAAATGTGAAGATTATTGCAAAAAGATGTTCGGAATGCTCAAGAGACTTTTGGATACACTGACCAAACACAGCATTAGGACAATCTCTTCACTGCTAAAAGACTAGGAACTAAACTCATGGTTTCTATTATATTCAACACAGCTTTATCTGCTGATTAAACACAACTTCCACCAAAGAATAATAGAACTAAAATGAACGAATGCACCATTTTATCATTTTAAATCTAGGTAAGTACCTCGGATAATGTCGGAAACTTCGATGTAAAATGAGTGATAACGATATCCTTCAGGCGACTATCATTTGCAACAACCACTGACGAGTTGAGAGCATCACTATCATCTGTCTCAGATCCAGAACATACAGCCCGAAGTCTGATATCTCTTTCCAGAACAAGACAAGGATCAACCTATTCAAGAATCAAGACATGACACAAGAGATTTAAAAAAAGGAAAACAAACAGATACCATATTTAACAAAGGCTCACACCATTTGAGCAGTTAAAGATTCTTTGACTATTGGAATTAGCTCAGGTATATTGGAGATCTTGGCACTTAAAATGAGCAAGTATGATGCAAATGTGAAGATCGATCTTCTACGAGAGAGCTGCAAACCTCCTTCAGAATCATACCAGAAACATATGTCAGAGTTGATGCACTATATCAAAGCCAGCAAAGTAGGTAATTTATAAATAGACGGCAAAAGCACTAATCACAGTCTTTTAACTTACCATTTTGATTCAGCGAGAGATTTCTAAGAGAGAATGCTAGCTGAAAACACCACACCAGAGCCATGTGCTTTGATCTCTGCCATTTGCAATCACCAAATCAGATATAATTTTATAAAAATAAGTACATTTTGAATCTGAAAGACTACAATAGAAAGCTGTAAGGTCCTTTTTCAATTTAGCATAAGATGCTTTGACTAACCTTTGCTAGTGAAAACAAAATAGTGGTACTATACGTGCTGGCCATAGCCTCAAAATTCGCAGGGGTATTCCCGGTGGAAGTTGCTTGGATCCATAGGGATGAAAGGAGCATATTCACTTGATTACTACTGAGTCTGAGTGAACATAGCGACTGTAAAAGCATGAAACCACACTGTAGTCAGCTCACTATCAAATACAATAATAAAAGTGACAATTAATATCAAATTTCATACCTTAATGCCACCATCTACATCCTTTAAGCTACTCAAGGATGTGTGGTTTACATCTTTATACTGATCACTGTTTAAGGATTCCTCAACAGCATCTGAGGTTTCCTTATGTTGGTCTGACCAAGGCAAACAAAGAGTTCCAAGAAGCAGAACTGAGAATATACTGTGTGCCACAACTCTAGTTTCACAATCTGTGTGTGACATCGCAAGGAGCAGTTGGTGAAACAAGGCATCTGGAAACACCTGGGGGCAGACCACAGTAAATCCGTTAAGACAGTACAATTACTGCAACAGTCAAATATAAAAAACAAAAGTTGAAGTAAAAAAAAAAAATATCTAACTTACTTTCTTGTGGTAAGTAACATTTGGGACCACTGATACTATAAGTGCAGCACGGAGAATGGCTGATGCTGTGGTCCTAGCAACGTATACATTGGTGGATATAGTCTCAAGAACCACCGCCAACATATCAAGAATAGGCCCTGCATCCCCAACCTTAAACCAAAACAAAACAAAAAACAGTTATGGGGTTGTGTATGAAGAGAAAGCTCTAAAGAAGAGAAAAGATTCCAACTAACCTTTTTTGAGAGCTCCGCAATGCAATTTTCTAAAGCATGCTGAAGCTCAGAGTTCTGCTTCGTTTCATTAGCAGAGAGATCCGATTCAGCTGCATTTTGCAGGCATTTCCGCAAGTGCTTAATCAGCTCAGCTATTACAGCAGTCATCGCTCCTGAAGCCCCCTGCTTAGCATGCACCACAAGGCATGTGGCTACCTTAACCATGTTAACTTGAATACCTTGTTGCTTCGTCACATTCTTATGATCCAAGTGCTTGATCAAAGAAGATACCAACACATGACAGCTCCCTCCTGCTTTAAACACTTCATTAGTCAGTTAAAAATCCGGGAAAGACAGCAAATTAAATATCATCTCTGGTCACCTGATTCTTCCAGACGAGACTGCAGAAACAGTAGAACAGAAGGGGCAACGCTCTTCTGTGGAGACCAGTAATCACCACTGTCAAAAGCATTCAAAAGCGGTTCCAGAACACGACGAACAGTTGTAGTTTCCTTTGCTAACTTGGCTATATTGCAGAGGCAAACCATAGACCAGTATGAAGCGCTCTTCGAATTCTCCCTGAATTGATTAAACTAATAAATCAAATACCAAATACATGATTTGCACTTCCAGTGAAAGAAAGTGACAAGCCTTACATGTTTTTCTCCAAGTTATAGTCAGTCACAGGATTAAGTTCGTTTGTATCTTCTTGACCCTTCTCCAAATCCATATAATTCTCAAGAATCACAGAGATAATCTAATTCAAAATGAAAAAAAAGGTTCATAATCTAACTACAGGATGTAATAGACGGACAAAAACTTAAAAAGTGACCGATGACTTACCATATCCAAGTCCATTGATAGTTGGGAATGCTCACCAATGAAAGATGCCTAGCAATGACTATTGGTTAGTAACATGTTGAACATATCCATTTTTATAGGATGTGTTAATAAACTATCACCATGATTGCCAAAGCCTGCATTGCTGCAGACCGTAATCGGAGTAATCTTTCATCATCCCCCATTTCTTGAGCAAGTTGACAAAGTTTAGGGATTAGACCTTCTAAGTTGAACATGTGTGAATTCTCAGTCTGTATATATAGACAAATGTGTTACCATCACAAGTATGTAACCATGATGCCTAAAATTATTGATCAAATGTACCTGTAAGGTTATAAAGTCAACAAGGGTATAGCAACCCAAGATCTGAACTTCAACATCTTTTGTTTGCTCCAAAAGAGTTGGGACAATGGTTAGCAAACTACAGGAAAACAAAGGCCTACAAAGAAAGAATAATAAAACTAGTTCTTTTAAGTAACAAGAATATGCCACACACAAACCACGTTTTATCATGAAGAAAGTAATACTACTAACTCACATCTGCTCCTTACATGATGAAAGCAATCTCTTGTAAATGCACAAGACGACTTTAACTGATCCGATATTCCCATTTCGCAATTCTCTGTAACATTTTTGCTCAAGGTATTCATTGATCTGTCAAAAGAAAAAAGGGAAGTAGACTGCAACACATGAGGAGGATAAAATTTTAAATTAAGGAAAAAAATGCAAAACACCTTTGGGATTCGTAAAGGATTCCTTGACGCATACTCACAAAGCTTGCCTATTTTTCTATCATTCGGCTCAGCATCCTACAATATCACAACATGGAAAACAAAACATGTTGAAACTCTTTTTTTTTAAAACCATTAAATTTTTCGAAAGAGTTATGTAAGAAACATGTATATATTCATTAAGAATCTCAAGTAAAAAAATGATATTACGCAATAGTGAATATATAATAATCTCCAGCCTAAGTTACTAATAATCAACAAGTATAAAACTTCAACAAGACTAGTACCAAAAACTGGAATCCCTCTAAATAATCACTAAACAGAAACAAAAAGAAGAAGAAAAAATACACTTAAGAATCTAAAATGATCTTCACTAGTACAAAAAAAAAAATTGAAGCTTTAACAAGATTAATTGATACCACTGAACAGAAACGAGAAGAAGAAGAAGAAAAATTACACTTAAAGAATCTAAATGATCTTCACTAGAACAAAACAAAAATAAAAATTGAAACTTTAATTGATGTAAAAGAGTAGACACCTGATTACGAGGGAAAATATCGGCGAGCATTTGCTTATAGCGTTTAACAGGATGCCTTGACCTAACCCTCAAGGAAGGACAACAGAAGAAACAGATGTTACCACAGGCGGGCAAGACCCGTCTGGACATAACCCCCATTGTCTTCTTCTTCTTCTTCTTCTTCCCTGAATGTAATTCCCATTTGAGTTAAAACTAGAAACCAAAAGAAAGAATAATTCACAAAGACGAGAGAAATCAAGAGAAATGTACCCCCAGCAGCAACCCTAATTCAGTGTGTAGCTCCCGAGATCTCAACCCGGAGCTGAGACGAGAGACGAGAGACGAGAGACGAGAGAGGCAGCTGGGGGCGAAGATAAATGCAATCCCGCTAGCCCTTCTCAGAGGTGGCTTCGCTCTTCTCTCTCTCGTCTTTTATTTCATTATTAAAAAGAAGTTTTTTTAAATTTCTCTTCTCTGTCTTTCCGCCATTAATGTCGGAAAGTTTCCAGTCTGAGACACTTACTTAAATACCCTTTGTAACATCTTGTCTGGATAAGGCAAACAGAGCTTATTTGATCCGGGCCGGGCGATATTACGGTCTTAATTTTGAAGATACAACTATTAGGCCTCACGTATCGGCCCATATAAATCAAATACCGCACAACCGGTGTTTGATGTCGATCGATGAGTTGTGAACGAAAATGATAATTATTGAAATCACCAACAAAGCCCGTATAGCTCAGTGGTAGAGCGTCAGTCTTGTAAACTGAAGGTCCGTAGTTCGATCCTGCGTGTGGGCACCTTTTTTCTTCAAGGTTTTAAATTATCCTTTTTGTGTTTCCTCAATAAAATTGAAACATATCTAAGTGAAAACCATACGCAACTTATTTCCATTTAGATTGATTTTTTGGATTCTTTGATCAAAACAAAATATTTATTGATACTTTCCTTTGATCATCTGGCGCACACATTTAGGCGACTTTTACCCATAGTGGTTCACCACTCCATTGGGTTTCCCATAGTGGTTCACCACTCCATTGGGTTTTAGTTTTTTTTTTTTTGTTAGCTGTCTTTTCTTCAAGAAACTATTTATCAAAACGACTTATAATTTAATATAGTAAACAACAACTTTCGCCCTAATTAGTACATTAATTGTTTGAACATTGATGAAATAGGTGTGTTTGGACCCTGATGAGGACCTCAAGTCAGTAGCTGGACCACAAACTCATGTGATCAACCATACAACCTACATTGGAGCCAGCAGCGACATAGGTGCATTCAAAGAAGGATATCTTTGCAACCATATGGATTTTGAACGTGACACCACTTGCTACAGACTCTCAACTCAACCAGAGCACGCGGCGAATTGGTCTCATACCAAAAGGAGTAATGGTTTAGGAGATATGCCAGTTACAAGTCATACTATCTACACTGCATCCGAACTGATTCTATTTAAGAAAAATAATTCTTTGCTAAAGGAGTGTGCAACTCAATCATTCATTACATATAAGACCACTTGTAGAGTTGTTACCATGCACTAAACCTCACTGGATCAGTCAGATTCTTCACCATCTCAACTTGTCATTTTTGGAGCCGATTTGCTTTAAATCCCAACGGCTTTATTCCTTCAGTCTGGCAAGTTTGATGTTGATGACCTCGGACAGAACAGGGTGTTGACTGATTCCACAATCAACCACGAAGAAGAACAGTCTGATTCCACAAGCAGTCTCAGTCTCCAATCACTAAGACAAGTGAATCCACACAAGGCTTGATGATCAAGATAACTCAAAGACACAAAGACTTTGAAGAAAAGAAACTGAAAAGTTTATTATTTTTTAGATAAAAGATTCATGTCTTACAATGTGATATCTAATGAGCTTATATACTGCTCAGTACAAAGCTTGGAGAGTTCAACAAAAACAGAAAACTTGCTGAAAATAAGAAAACTAGCCGTTAGGCTTTATATGACAAATATGAAAGAATCTCTGCCAAAGGATGAGCTGCTTGTGTCTGGACAACTTTGGGAAGATCCTAGGAGTCTTTGGGAGCTTCTGGTTGATGAAAAAAATCGCCAAATGATTTGCAAGACTGAAGGGATAGAGCCGTTGGGATTTAAAGCAAATCGGCTCCAAAAATGGCAAGCTGAGATGGTGAAGAATCTGACTGATCCAGTAAGATTTAGTGCATGGTAACAACTCTCCAAGTAATCTTTGATGTAATGAATGATCTTCTGGTTTCCACACGTGAATTTGAGTTGCACACTCCTTAATCAAAGAATTACTTTCCTTAAATAGAACCAGTTCGGATGCAGTGTAGATAGTCTGACTTGTAACTGGCATATCTCCTAAAGCATTACTCCTTTTTGTATTAGACCAATTCACCGCGTGCTATGGTTGAGATGAGAATCTATATCAAGTGGTTTCACGTTCAAAATCCTCATGGTTGCAAAGATATTCATCTTTGAATGCACCTATGTCGCTGCTGCTTGCTGGCTCCAATGTAGCTTGTATGGTTGATATCATGAGTTGGTGGTCGAGCTACTGACTTGAGGTCCTCATCAGACCCATACGTTTAACCAATGTGGAGAGCTTACTCCATAGTTTCCAACCATTTACAATCTAGCATATATATACAGCATTTTGGCTATACTCATCATGGCTAAATCACTGAGATTCGAAAAAGTGAATCCTACGGTTTGTGTCCTATTTAAGATACATTATGGCTATATATTTTCTAACTAACAGGCTGACATGTTGTAACCTGAAATCATAACATAAAATGGCAATTGCATGTACATGCATAGAGACATGGAGTCGACGATAACTCGGAAATCTGAACACATTACATCTCCTACGATAAGGTAAAAAGAGGATAAAATTATAAGAAAAATCTATTAGATTACTATATTATTTGAAAGTTGAACCACATATGTTCCTTGCTTTAATTGCCTGGTAAAATCAAATCAAACAAATTAATTAATTTCCAATATAAAATCAAAACTATATTATATCTGATTCAGAAGTAAGAGAGTTGTATCCATTAAAAACCCTCCAAAATTTTCTCTCAACCAATAATAATATCAACCAAAAAGACAAATCCCTCCCTAATTTTGGCTTACTATAATATATCTCTTTTCATCTCTCTGACTTTTTAAACTTCCTCCTAGATTTCTGAATCGTCTTCTCTTCTCAATCTCCAAGAAGCCATGAAAGGGTAAAAAAGATCTTCCCGGAAAACCCTTTCTCAGCTTCGCGGAGCCTTCACCATTCTCCTTTCTTGTTCCACAAGAAACCCTACAAACATTATCAAAGAGATGGATTCAACAGAGCTCAAACGCGTGTTCCAAATGTTCGACAAGAACGGTGACGGTTCCATCACGAATAAAGAGCTGAGCGAGACGCTGCGAACCCTCGGGATCTACATCCCCGACAAGGAGCTGACGCAAATGATCGAAAAGATAGACGTGAATGGCGACGGGTGTGTGGACATAGACGAGTTCAAGGAGCTTTACAAGACGATCATGGAAGGGGAAGAGGAGGAAGAAGAGGACATGAAGGAAGCGTTCAATGTGTTTGATCAGAACGGAGATGGGTTCATAACGGTGGATGAGTTGAAGGCGGTTTTGTCGTCCTTGGGGCTCAAGCAAGGGAAGACGTTGGATGATTGTAAGAAGATGATTATGCAAGTGGATGGAGATGGTGATGGTAGAGTTAACTTCAAGGAGTTTAGACAAATGATGAAAGGAGGTGGTTTTAGCGCTTTGGGCTAATGTTTTTCTTTTCATTATTGTGTTTCTTTCTTCTTCTTGATTTAATTATATTGTTTTAGGGAATGAAAAACACAAGAGAAAAAAAAAACAAATGTTCTCTATTGTTTCTTCCGGCATTATAGCATTGTCTTCGGAATATGTTACCGTGATAACATGTGTAACAATGTGGATCAAAGACATTTGGTTGTGCTTTAATATTAAGAACATCACAAAATATTAGAGAAAATTCCTTAAAAATATCTCAACTGTTATAAACCAAATGATGATCGACCATGGACCAGCCCGTACTGCAGGCCCAATCCGGGACATAATAAAGACAACCAGAGACTATGTGTTTATCTAGTATATATTTCATGTATATCTGTAACATAGTGTTTATCCTTATCCTTATCTTGTTAAGATAAACATGACCTTATGACGGTCTAATACCTTATATATATATGGACCTTCTGGTCGACAGTAATGATAACAGAAGTATTTCCCCAACACTTCATTTACAACACGTTATCAGCACGACGTTGCTCTCATAAACCCTAACCCTAAAAACCAGAAATAAATCCGAGCAGCAAAAACCCTAATTCCCGACAAACTTCAAACAGCTCTATCCCTCAACTTCGGTGGATCCAGACGACGAGCCAGATACCAAAATAAAGCTCTTGACGAGACGAAGCCAACGCCGCTAACCCCGCATCAATCGGAGTCCGGACGCGCGCCCACGCTCAGCTACAATACAGGCGGAAAATTTGTTCCAGAAACCAAAATCTCTCTCAACCATATACCAGTCTC
>NC_027755.1:1258473-1258693 GCF_000695525.1 Brassica oleracea var. oleracea
TGATGGATAACATCAGACGGTTTAATGACATCATGGAGATGTATTATGAAGTACTAGACAGTGAGATGAAAATCCCTGAAGCTAATAAAGCCACATTTGATAAGAAGAGATATGAGGAGGATTCCGAGTGGACACTCATGGACCATGAGGTCGGATTATACATTGAATAATTTTCCGACATTCTGATTTTATGTTTTCATATCTGATTTGATTTATTTGT
>NC_027755.1:1260188-1261620 GCF_000695525.1 Brassica oleracea var. oleracea
GGACATGATAAAGACAACCAGAGACTATGTGTTTATCTAGTATATATTCCATGTATATCTGTAACATAGTGTTTATCATTATCCTTATCTTGTTAGGATAAACATGACCTTATGACGGTCTAATATCTTGTATATATATAGACCTTCTGGTCGACAGTAATGATAACAAAAGTATTTCCCCAACACTTCATTTACAACATCAACTAAATTTTTTTAAGCTTTTTAATACCTAAACTTTTTTGCTATCCATTTTAATAACTCAACTAATGATTTTGCCAATTTTATTACACAAATTTTTAAATCTGCGTTCATTTTAATAATCAAAGTTTTTTATTTTAACCAAAAAATATTAATAAGTTTCTAATAAAATCTAAGAAAAAATCTCTAAAATCTAAGAAAAAATCTTTTAAATTCTATAAGTTACAGGAAAGAAAGTAACTAAACTATTAAATTAAACTAGGAGTTAACCCGCGCTATGCGCGGGGCTTTTTTGATTTTTAAATGTTAACTATATAGTTATTCATTTGGACGTTGTATTCTGAACAACAGCAAAATTCTAAATTGTATGTTTTTGTGAATAGTAATTTCTTTAGAAAAAAAAAACAGAAAACTATAAATTTTTCATATAGATGTTTCATATAGTTTTCAATTTTTTATATTATATATTTACTTATTATTTAAATTTTCTTAATTTGTAGAGCAACTCTTTCAAATAGTCGTTTTTAAGTTTTCATCAATAAGTAAATGACCAAAAACCCATTTTATTTTGAAAATTTTAATATTTCTTTTTTATTTTTCAAACTTTGAAATCATATCCACAAAACTCCACCCCATAACTCTAAACCCTAAGTCTAGTTTATTTAACCTTATAGCATAAATGTATTTTAACTCTTTAATAAATGTTTAATTCAGATAAATGTTTAATTTAGTTTTTCTATTTTTTATATTGTATATTTACTTATTGTTTATCTTCTCTTATTTTGTATAGTTATTTATCATAATATTATGATATATATTTAATATAATATTTTATTTCTTATATACTATATTTACTTATTATTTATTTTTTCTTATATTTTATATTTACTTATTATAGTATATAAAATTTCTAAATGATTAATATTACTAACAATAATATTAAAATATTACATAATATTAAATTATAAATCTATTATAATATTAGAATAAAAATAAAATATTTAGTTAATATCTATATTTTATATTTTAAGATAGATGTTTAAATCTTAATGTTTTTTCCATTTTAATGTAAAACGGCAATGTTTAATAGAAGAACTTGGACAAATAGTCAAATAGTTATATTTATTTATTTTTTCTTTTTTATAAAATGGTAATGTTACGTTATGGAGATAAGCCATTTTTTTAGTGAAAAATGGTAATCTTACATATGTTTAATGTAGTTTTTCCATTTTTT
>NC_027755.1:1262114-1262514 GCF_000695525.1 Brassica oleracea var. oleracea
TATTTCTTATATTGTATATTTACTTTTTATTTATTTTCCTTATATTGTATATTTACTTATTATTGTTTAATGTAACATTTCTATTTCTTATGTTATTTATTTACTTATTATTTATTTTTCTTTATATGTATATTTATTTTTTATTTTTTATTAATGACACATGTCATCTTTTAGAAGAAGTTTTTTTCGGTTATGTGGACGCTCTATGGAGCCTCAAAAGCTCATTTTTATTAATATAGATACATTTTTCAGATAGATGTTTAATTTAGTTTTTTTTTATTTTTTAATTATATATTTACGCAATCTAATTTTCTTACTTTTATATCGGATGATAAATTATGATAGATGTTTAATGTAATATTCTATTTCTTATATTGTATATTTACTTTTTATTTATTTT
>NC_027755.1:1262531-1262915 GCF_000695525.1 Brassica oleracea var. oleracea
TTTTTATTGTATATTTACTTTTTATTTATTTTCCTTATATTGTATATTTACTTATTATTGTTTAATGTAACATTTCTATTTCTTATGTTATTTATTTACTTATTATTTATTTTTCTTTATATGTATATTTATTTTTTATTTTTTGTTAATGTCTTGTGTCATCTTTTAGAAAAAGTTTTTTCCGTTGATGTGGACGCCCTATGGAGCCTCAAAAGCTTCATTTTATTAGTATAGAGCTCTATTTTATTAGTATAGATACATTTTTCAGATAGATGTTTAATTTAGTTTTTTCATTTTTTAATTATATATTTACGTTTTCTAATTTTCTTGCTTTTATATCAGATAAATTATGATAGATATTTAATGTAATATTTCTATTTCTTA